>NC_022020.1:63249524-63271667 GCF_000317375.1 Microtus ochrogaster
TTGGTAAATATAGTATAAGTCTGTTTATTTAAATAAACTGTGTTTAAAATACGAGAACAATTTCTGTTCTCAGAAGAAAGAATGAGTTGTCCTGTTTTTCTAGACTCTTGCCAAAATGTGCTGTTATCAGTGGGTTTGTTCCATTTCCATCACTTGAATAGTTTTATGATGGTAGCTTATCATTTAAATCCACAACTCCAGAATAGCATATAACGTGGAGCGAATTCCATGCACTAGGTGTCGTCCATACGTCCTCTTTGTACTTTTAACACTTTTTGCTGGTTCAGTATCAGTGAAAGTGAAGACTCCTCAAAGCAGGGATGGCAGGAAACATAGGGAGACAGAAAGATACAATTCTGCAAGATCTAACAGCAGCCTACTTTAGGTAATGGCACCACCTCTTCATGTCTGCTCTCCACACGCATGCCCTGCTGCTCTCTAGCACTTCCCCATGTCTTCTGACATGTGATTATAAATTGTAAAGAACTCACAGATTCCATGATCTAATTCATCATCAATATGATATAACGAGATAATGATCCCCTGTTCAAATTGTTTCCTTCTCGTCAGTATTATGTCACTTGTCAGCCAGTTAGGATAGCACAGGGGTTCCTACAGGGTTAAAATCACGGGGTATCAACTGGAAACTTCCTTAATAGATCTTCAGATTGGTAATTAAAATGGAATCTGCATTGTAAAGTAGTAGACACTGTGTGGCCTGCCTACAGGAAATAACCAGGATAAAAATTTCATGCTTGAAGTATCAGTGAAATCATGAAATTATCTCAAAATCATGGAGAAGCAAAAAGAAAGTGCCTTGGACTTGACAATAAGAAAAGTAGTCTGAATTTGCTGTGACTATGGATAAACAAGAATTGGAACAGAACATCCAGGATGGTTAGTTTATCCTTAGGAAGATGGAAGAAAAATCTTCAAGGAAGAATAGCATCAGCAAAACCCTTAGAAGGAGACCGAGAAGACCATGAGAGATTACAGAGGTGGTGGGGGTGTAAAATTCAAATATTCCAATCAAATTAACTGACATTAACAGGGCATCAGTGAAGAACTGATGCTTAAAAGTAAACAAAGGCAATTAACTAACAATTAAGGAAATATACTACACCTAAAAGTGTAAGAAAATGATAACCCTCTAAAACATTTCTGTTTTCTCATTTTCTGTGCTATTCCTTGACATTTTCATATTTGTGTACAATTCATCTTAATAATATCCCCGGGCTGTCCCCTGCCTCTCCCTCCTCCTTGCCTCGCTCACAGATAGAGCTCCCTTCGGCTCCAAGTTCTCCTCCTCCTCTCTTACAACACACTGAGACCAATCAGTGCTGCCCAGATGCACATGGCCGTGCGGCTTGCTTTCCCAGCACCACCTCCACACCTCACGGATCTAATTAAGTGAGGATTTATAAGACAAACAATGTTCCCAATTATTTTAGCCTGATGCTACTTATCAGTGCCCAGTTTTCATAAGAATCACCTTGAATTATCACATTATAGCCTCATTTCAAATAGTAAAAATCTTAAACTGGAATGAATTTAAAATACTCCGAGTTGATAGTGCTATCTCAATCCTTCCATCTTTTGGGATATATATGATTTAACCATCCTAGAAAAACTAAACACTAAAGAGAATTTGTGAAAGTTTTTCCTTCCTATCTTTGAAGCTAATAGACTGCTCCTTAGTTCCCAGCCAACCAAACACAGAAACTATATTGGCTATACACATGATATTTTAGGATCCACACAATCTATAATGCCAATTCTTTATATTTTGTTTTATCAACGCTTCAAAATCTCTCAACTACCCTTAATTTGCTTTATAGAAAAAGACAATAATCACATTGACAAGAATTTAGTTTCCTTTTTTCCTTCTTTTTTCACAGAAACAATTAAAAAATATCTAAAATTTAAAATTATACAACCTTCAAGAGAAAAAGGGAAATCATGTGGTTCAGAATTTCTTTGATATTTCACTGTTTATTCATAGACTAAATGATTGAACAAGCCATTGAGTTGGCATCTCCTCAACCTAGCTTTTAAATCCACATTTCTATGTGTCTTTAGTTAGGATTTCTATGGCTATCATAAAACACCGTGACCAAAGTAACTTGGAGAGGAAAGGCTTTATTTGGCTTGCACTTCAATTGTAAGAAGTCAGGACATGAACTCAAACAGGGCAGGAACCAGGAGACAGGAGTTGATGCAGAGGCCATGGAAGGGTGCTACCTGCTGGCTAGCTCTGCCTGCTATCTTATAGAACCCAGGGCCACCATCCCAGTGATGGCACCCTATACTATGTGGAGCTCCCACCCATTGATCACTAATTGAGAAAATGCCTTACAGCTGGACCTTATGGAGGCACTTTCTCAATTCAGATTTCTTCTTAGACTGCTCGTTAGTTCCCAACAAACCAGACACAGAAACTATATTAATTACAACACTGATTGGCCTGTTCAACCTTCTTATTAACTAACTCTTACATCTTAAATTACCCCATTTATATTAATCTGTGTATTACCATGAGGCTGTAGCTTACAGGTAAGTTTTCAGTGTTTGTCTCCTTCAGCAGCTACATGGCATCTTCTTGACTCAGCATACTTTCTCTATCTCTGTTCAGATTTCCCACCTGGCTTTATTCTGCTAAACCATTGACCAAAACAGCTTTATTCATTAACCAATAAAAGCAACACATATACAGAAGGACTTCCCACATCACCCTCCTTTCAGATAACTCTAGCTTATATCAAGTTGAGTTAAAACTAGCCAGGACAAAGTGACTCCAAATGTTAAGACTATCATATATGATTTGAGGCATGGGAAACACAGAAAAGATCTAAGCATTGGAGATCAAAGACATGAGGATTGTGGAGGTTCCATAGAGACTGAAAATGTTGGGTAAGACAGAAAGGAACTTGATTCAGCTCATACTGGAGGGAGTCTGGAAAGCACAACAGGAAAGCCTTGGGAAGAAGGATGATTTCTTTAGGAGGCTGTAGCTAGTTCTCTGGACCAAGCCTGGGCCTGGCATCAGATTGCTGGCTATGTATCCCTTCCTGAAAGAATGCCATTGTCCTGTGGATTTTACTGCTGAAGGATGCGTGCATTTTCTGCTCCCACTCTTTTAATTTTAAAATCATAATAGATGTCCGCCTGTAGAATAATGAAAGTAGACCTGGGTCCATCAGCTTCCACGAAAGGCCACAGCAAATGGACTACAGACCTCACTGTGAACCCGGAAATGCTGTGACTGCAGGGAGAAAGCACAGCCAGTCCCCGACAAGAGACTGAGAGCGCTTTCTGAGCAAGATTCCACTTACCCAGGAATTAAGGCCAGTAGTTGACAAATGAGACAGCATAAAATTATTTTTAAAGTTTCTATATAGTGAAGTAAACAATCAAGAGTATAAAGAGGAAACTCCCAAAGTAGGAAAGAGTCATTGTCGGCTATACATCCGATGAAAGACTAATATCCAGACTATATAAACAACTCAAAACACAAAAAGGGAAACAAATAATCCAACTTTAAAATTTGTCTATGGCTGTGAACATAGAGTCCTCAAAGAGAGAAATAAAAATGGCTAAGAAATACCTCAAAATTGTTCATTATCCTTAGTGATTAGGGAAATGCAAATTAAAATGACTTTGAGATTTTGCTTTACCCAAGTCAGAATGGTAAAGACCAAGAAAACATGTGGCAGCAGATGCTGGTGAAGATGGGAGGGAAGTGGAATCCTCAGTAGCTGTTGCTGGGGTTTCAAACTTGGGCGGCCACTCTGGAGATCAGCGTGGAGAAGTCTCAAAAAAACTAGGAGAAGATCTGCTATGTAGCTTAGCTTTTCTGCTCAGTGGCGTGTGCCAGAAAGACGTAACATCAAATAATAGTTTTAAATCATTTTTTCTTTGTTTTAGCTTCATTACATTTATTGTCTCATTTATTTTTATTCTAGTTTATCACTGTTTGAAAATAGTATTTATTGAATATTTAACTCGATTTTAATACTTATTTTTCAAACATAAATTTTGGATGCCCTAAATTTACATTGTTCTCATGTTCAAATAGGTTGCAGCTTTTCTGATCTACCAGTCTCTCCCCACTCTTGCCCAAATCCTTTCTGCTTCTGTGAGATGGAAGAATCTGCTTAAAGTCAGGTTGTTCTATCCACTCTGCTTACTCATGTGTCTCAGAAATGTAGCTCACAAAAGGATTGGTCTCGGCACAGCTTCCAAGTTAGGAAGTTAATTTATAACCCACAGAGTTCTTTCCAGTTAATCATGTGTAAGAATTTTACACAGACTGAGCAGATTTTAAAGACCACAATAAGAGATTGTATTCTAAGATTGCAATTTTGAAATATGATTGAAATAAAATTAATGCCAAGAATTTGACATGTCACCAGTCCCATTACACCTTATTTGAATTCCTAATTTAAGATGAAACAAGTTCTAAGTCAAAGCTAGAATCTGGTCTGAAGACCAGGTCTTCCTCTGGATATCCAAAGAAATCTTTGTGTTCTGTGTGCTTCGGATTTGTGAATAGTTACTTCATCATATTTCAGTTACCTTACCCACATTTAAAGCATGAAGATGCCTAGGTGAGAAATATTAAATTCCTTGACCAGAGACATCACACAGCCAATTAAACATTTTCATGGGGTCAAAGCCATGGTGCTTATTCCATAGGCTTTGATCACTGCTCAGATGCTACCTGTTCCTTATGACAAATGCATTGCATATAAAACAGATTAATATCTGTGATAAAATTAATATCATGATATAACATGGATATTGTGACTTGAAGTTTAGAAAATGATTATTTTGTCCAAGAATTTAATAACTAGTATGTTCACCTATTTTCCCACAATTAAAAAGATACATGTGTCAAAAAACTAAAGGTTACAGGTTTGGGGGGGAAAGGTGTAGGAAAAGAGAAAATTAGATCAATTCTGTTCTAATCTCATGAGTGACAAACAAAAATGTACAAGTTTAGGCTCAAGGTTCACCATTTTAGAAAGTATAAATAGGATTTTGGTAATTTTGGGCTCCTCTCAAGAACCCAGATTAATAGTTTAGATAACATTTGGGGATCTCATCTTAGCAATATTATGCACAGATCACTAGGACATTCGAGGGACAAGCACATCTTCCCGAGCGCTTCTCAGACAACAGTCGCTGATTACCCAGATTCTAAATGCATGCACAGGATTAGCACTGGGAAGACTGCATGCCATGGATGAGTTGAAATCCCAAGATTGTAAACTATTGACCTCAGAATGATGTGGGAGTCCCCTCCGTGTTTTGATTGTATTGGTTAATGAATAAAGAAACTGCCTTGGCCTAATAGGGCAGAACTTAGGTAGGTGGAGAAGACAAAACTGAACTCTGGAAGGAAGAAAGCAGAGTCAGAGAATTGCCACGGACCTTCCACGGGAGATAGACGTGCTGAGACTTTGCTGGTAGGCCACGACCTCGTGGTGATATACAGATTAATAGAAAGGGGTTAAACTAATACGTAAGAGTTAGTCAATAAGAAATTAGAGCTAATGGGCCAACCAGTGTTTTAATTAATACAATTTCTGTGTGGTTATTTCGGGGCTAAGCTAGCTGGGCGGCCAGGATGAACAAGCGGGCCCACCTCCAACATCAGAACGATTTACAGCCATCGAATCAAGCCCAAGACTCGGTAAATATGCTCTGAGTTGAGCAAACATTACTACTTCTACTCTGCAGCATCCAGGTGTGATCTTTGATGCTTCGTCTGTGGTAGCATGACCCATCCTGCTGAACGGTCAGTTATTCACAGCAGGAGTCATACCTCCTAGCCTTTCTTCACCATCTAACAAGGAGAGGCTGAGGAAAAGTCTTCACTGCTTAAGTTGATGTAATGGGGGAACTGTGTTTCTGTTTTAGTGTTGAACGCCATTCTTTCTGAGAGAAAAGACACCTGTCAAAGTCCTTGATGGTTTCACGTTTCCAGTTAAAATTGCTAGCCTCGGAAAGCATACCGACCTGGTCCTAAGCACTCTGGCATCACGAACGGCAGAGCTACAATTAAGGGCTTTCCTGGTGTTAACAAACGCCAGGGGGAATCTCCTTCTCCGCAGATGAGTTCTCCAGGAATTAATTAGCTCTCTCCTTTTACTCTTTGCAGAACTATGCTGCTCCCAGCATGCCTGATGCTTGCTGCAGGCATGGGTCAAAGCGTGCAGCTGTCAATTAGTTAATATTCATGACATTTTATAACAAATGAAATGTACACGAAGCCCGTCGTATTGAAGATTAGTAAAGCCAGCGCATTTATGAAATAGCCTAGTTCTTTGAATAATAATTTGAGGAACTCAGGGCCCCAAGAAATTTGATTCTTACATTTTAGGATTTGTCTTCCCTTTTTCGTCTCAGTCATCAAGAGATAGGGAGTGGAGTTAAGGGTTCTTGGATTTTAATTTCTATTCTGTAATCTCAGTATATACATTTTGTATACCACAGTAGGCATCGTGTATAAAATAGTGAAATGAACGAGTGGGCTTTCAGTTTTTAAAACATAGGCAGACTTTTCTGACGATTATGGGAATTTCATCTTGTACATGCCTGTTCTTAAAAATGAGTTACAATCAGAAATTCCAAATTTTGTTTTATTATAAGCACGTATGGAGAGAATTAAATTTTAAAACTTTTTAAGCCAGATAATTCTGTGACTTGAAGACCAGTTTCTTATATTAAAGAGACATGCGGTGCACAAAAATGAGTCTCCAGAGGTAATACTGCAATGAAATAGAATTTTAATGTACTAACGTGAGAATTTTCAGTTTCCTGGTCACTGTGCCTCCCTAGAGTGTCAAACCAGGTTACAGCTCGGGAGTGCTCAGCGCCATTGCTCCTCTAAGCTGAAGCCACCCCTTCCTTAGAGGCTGACTCTCCGTGCATACTTGCTTATCTTATCATTACACTGCATTTTAGGACACAAGGGGAAAAGAGTGGTGTCAGTCGAAATGACATGATAGAAATGTCCTTTGTTCTTTATTTGTTGCATTTGGCAAATTTAAATGATTACAATGACACTGACATACATAGGTGTAACAGAGTGTCACACAGCACGGATGGCTGCAGGTCACCAGCTCTAATGAATGACAATTATTTAGGGTTGATCCATACTAAGTGTAATCCCATAAGCGTAGAATTTTTGTGTGCGCATGTAGGGCAAGAGGGAAAAGGATATCCTTGCTTGTGATTGTAAGGAGGTCAGAAGTAGACACAGATCTCTTCCTTTTCATCCCTCACTGTTTTTGAAACCGTGAATCTAGAGCTCACTGGTCAGAATGGCTATCCAGAGAACCCTTAGGGCCCTCTCATCTCCTCCTGCTAGCAAGAGAATTACAGGCATGTACAACCACACACCTGTTAAATCTTCACCCCCTCGAGATAATGAACATGCTATGGTCACCATCACCTCTCAAGGTCTCCTTGTAATCCTTTGTAGATCTTTCTTTCTTCCCATTTCAAGTCCTCTCTCCAACTGATATTTGAGATGAGTTTATGTTTTCTAGACCTTAATAAAATTTATTCATAACCATATGAATTTATTTTCCACTTAGCATTGTCTTGAGATTTATCCCTGTTATTGTGTATAGAAATAATTCAGTTTTTCACTGTTGAATATAAAATTTTACAAATACGTTACAATTTATTTATTCACTCTCTGGGTATTTAAGTTTTCTTGATTGTTTCCAGTTTGGAAATATAACAAACCGTGTGCTATGAGTACTTGGACCAGTCTTTTCATATGCCTGTGTACACGTGTGTTATACATATTACATCTTTTCCTTTGATTGAGTAACTAGGGATGTCAAATTTTACAGTTAATGGTTCTAAAAGTTATTAATGTAAGGTCCATTTAGTTTCTATATAAATTGCGTTATTTCAATATAAAGATGACTTTGCTGTCTTCTTCCCAATCTGGAAGCACTTTGCTTCTTTTTAACATACCATTGCCCTGGCTAGATGTTCCAGTACAATATGCAATAGAAGCGCTTTAGAGTAGACACCCCAAGCTTATTTCTGATCTTGGCACAAAGTATTTAGAATTCAACACAGATATGATGTCAGCCATAGGTGTTCACAGGTATCATTTACCAGGTTGAGGAAGTTCCTTTTTATTACTAATGTGTTGAGAATTCTCATCAGGAACAGATGTGAGACCTCATCAAATGCTTTTACTGTATCAATGGGATAATCATTGGCTCTCCTTTAATTGCACTAATATTATGAGCTCTCTATTGGTTTTCGAATGTTAAAGTAACCTAATATTTATATGATAAACTCTACTTAGCTGTAATATATTTGCTTTTAATATATTGTTGCTTGGACTTAGCAAAAGATATTTCTTTAAAAATTAGATCTAATTATGAATATTCATAAAGAGCACTGGTTTTCTCAAACTCCAACCCTGGCTAAGTTATTAAAGCTTTCTATACCTTAGCTTGCTTACTCAACTACACAATGCCAAGAAAAACTCCATTTTTCACTTCATCCATTTTTGGTCTTTCTAAACCTATAATTATTATTCATACGGCTCATTATATGAACTTATGATTTTAAAATATATACTTGATTAAAATAAGAATATTTCATTTATGGGAAAATTTTTATTAAATGTAGATCCCAGTTCTACAAATCAAGTTTTAAACTTCAGTTTATTGATGACTATTGGCTGGCTAAACAACACAAAAGCAAAGTTCAGTGCTGTGTGCTAAGTGACTCCTTAGAGAAACCTTTCTCCAACGTACAGTTTAGTTTTATTATTGTATTTTACCTTTTATTCCTCCTGCATATAAAACATTGCCTAATAGGAACTTTGGTCTACTTGATTGTCCAGTCTCTCTCCAGTGCTGAGAAATAACGTATGAAAGCCAGTCAAGGCTCCGCGAACATTGGCTTTATTTGTTGCACCTCGGCCACATTCACTGGCAAACTCTATGGAGCAGGTGAAGGGGGGAGAGGCATTAGCAGGAAGGGCAGAGGTCGATCAATACACACAGTGCTGGAAAGGCTTTAAAGAATCCTGATGGATGACTACAGAATCCAAAGGGATTGTAAAAACTGGCAGAAAACAGTGCAGATTACGAAGTAGTAATGAGCATGGTATACGACAAGAAAGAAACCTCTAGAAAAACACATTTATGATAGGAGAAAGAAAAATGATGTTAGAAAACTTGAAACCAGAGCCAGATTGAGAGGAGTCTCAATTGTCAGGATGGGAGCTTGGCACAAGAGCACCGTTTGGATGTCCAGACTCAAATGTCTGTTGACAAGCTTTGGAAAAAATGGAGGATAAAAGATTACAACCCAGCCAAGAAGATGTCAATTGCCTGTAGTTCCTTATGATTTGGGGCAATTCCAAACAAAAGCAGCAAATTGAAAGATCCCATCCCCTTTATTTTCTCCTCTTCACTCTAAGAATACCAATTACAAGTGATTGAAGGAAAAATGTTTTCATGCCGTTTCCGTAGCCCCAACTACGTTACACCCCTGGGTCAACTCCAAGGTTCATACACAGACTACATTTACAGTCTGAATTTTTCCCTTGTTTATGCTTTTGTGTTGAGGTCATTTTTATATTTATTGTATTTCTCAGCTGATACAAATTATAGTCAGATTAGGGTAATCAGCGTCTTTTAGCAGTCGTTCAAGTTGTGCCTTCCTGTCAGTAGTTAACAATAGTAATGTCGTGTTTTAGAAGTCGGCTGTGACATCCCTGCTACACTCCAGGAAACTGGAGTTGGTAGTGCACTCACTGGTACACATTATTGTAAGGTAAATATAATAAAATAATAAGAATAAAAATAGTAGTACTAGTAGTAAAGTATGACATGAAGTGTGTGAATTCAGCCAAATACACCAGAAATTTAAATATGCCAAATTGGGTAGTGAATAAGATGGTAGTCATAGTTATTAAATAGAATATGAGGAAACAGTGACATTAAACATAAACACATCTTTTAATGCCCAGTGTAGGTGTTCTGAAGGGTGACATCACCCTAAGGAATGAGCTGAACATTATATGTTGCAAAGATTTGTGGCCCTTAAAGCTTTTACAACAGAGAAACATAAACAGCATAGTCTGGAATGTATTGAAATTTCATGTAATGTCGGTATTATTAAGTGGGTGTGTGTGTGTGTGTGTGTGTGTGTGTGTGTGTGTGTGTGTGTTTAATGTTAACTTAGGAGAGAGTAGGATTTTTTAAAATTTGGAGAAATTACATTTTTCAAGAATAAGTGCCTGCCTTTTCTTCCAGTTACTTCGCTATCTTAGCAACCCAACCTTGGAACTACTTTCTGAATATCCTCATATCTATATGTGTGTGTGCAAGAGTGTCTGTTTGTATGTTATACCCATAAAGACACGCATAAAATGGTCAAGGGTCAAGTGTGAGAACGGATGTGCATCACAGAACGTCCTAATTAAATCCGCAGTTCCCTCTGGCCAGTGAAGCTGGCAGGCTGACTACCTAGGATCTCCTCCCCCTTCTCTTCTGCAAACCCAGTCCTGCCATCTCAGTCCCGCTCTGTGGCAGTCCTCCTGCTGTGACCTCCTGCTGTGACCTCCAACTGTGACCTCCTGCTCCCCTCTGTCCCAGTCTCCAGGGATCACACAGGTTTCCTCCAGTTTTTCTCCCACCTCGGTCTGCTATCCCAGCATCCACCTCCAGCAGGCTTTCTCTAGGAAGCCTCCAGCTAAGCTGCCAGAGAACCAAGTGGGCCAGTAAAGCACAGAGGCAAGCTTCAGATCGTCACCGTCCCTCTTTTCCTCCATATCCAATTCCCAGTCCCATCCACAGCTCTGTAAAAAAACTAACTATTGTGGCCTCTCTTCACTCTCTGCCACAAGTCCTAAGGCAGATCCTAGTGGAAAATCCTGCTTTCCTACCTCCTGTGAAGCCTATCACTCCCCACATCCCATGCCCATTGATAAATGGCATCTCCCAAACATATTTTACCCAGAGTCTTCAATGGCCACACCCACCAGGATCCAAGAAGAATTTCCTACTAGGGAATACACAGCCACCACACTTTCCTAAGAACCAGAAAGGGCACCAGAAACCAAGGAACAAACATGTGCCTGATAAAGACAAGACCAGATATTAGCATCCAAAATTACAATTTTCCCAAACCCAGATGCCTAGATGCCAGCATAAAAACAATCAATAGCAGCCAGGTCAATATGACTCCACTGGATCCCAGCAACTCCCCCCTCACACACATTAGACCCTGAATAGTGCAACAGCGCTGAACCTAAAAACAAAGACCTTAAAACAGCCTTAATGAATGTGATAGAAGGCCTTAAAGAAGAAATGAATGAAACCCTTAAAGAATCTATGAAAACACAATCAGTGTTTTCAATAGTTTGAAATAGTTTAAGACTTGAAAGTGGAAAGAAAATCAACTAAGGAAAACCCAAGCTGAAGGAAATCTGGAAATGAAAATTTTTAAAAACTTGAGGAGAATCCTCAGAAGCAAGCCTCACCAACAAAATGCAAGAGTAGAGAGACTATGAAGCATTGAAGGCAAGACAGAAGAAATAAATACCTCAGTCAAAGAAAATGTTAAATTTAGTTGGGCAGTAGTGGTGCCCATCTTTAATGCCAGCATTCAAGAAGCAGAGGCAGGCAGATCTCTGTGAGTTTGAGGCCAGCCTGGTCTGCAAGAGTTAGTTCCAGGAACCAGGACTGTTACACAGAGAAACACTGTGTAACAAAAAACACCAAAAAAATTAAATCTAAAAACTCCTGACACGAAAAATTCAGGACATTCTGGCCGATATGAAAAGACCAAATATAAGTATAATAGGAATAGAGAAAGAAGAAGAATCCAAGACTAAAAGCATAGAAAATACTTTCAACAAAATTATAGAAGAAAATTTTCCTAACCTAAAGAGAGAGATGCCTATCAAAGTACAAGAAATTTTTAGAACACCAAATAGACTGGGCCAGAAAATAAATTCCCTTGGCACATAATAATCAGAATACTAAATTTACGTAATAAGGAAAAATATTAAAAACCACAAGGGGAAAAGATCAAGTAACATAAAAAGACCTATCAGAATGACACTTAACTTCTCAATGGAAACTCAAAATGCTAGAAGGCCCTGAGAGATGATATACAGACTATAACAGACCACAGATAACAGTTATATGTTATTATTTCAAATAAAATTAATCACAGTAGATGGAGACAATGAGACATTCAATGATAAGGCCAAGTTTAAGCAGTAAGTATCAACAAATCTAGTCCTTCAGAAGGCACTAAACAGGTAACCAGACCCAAGAAAACACAAGGAATGAGCAATCTGAGAACAGCAAACCAAAAGAGAGAAAAACGCACACACCACAACAATAACAAACACTACTCATTAAAATCTCTCAATATCAATGGTCATAAATAATCCTGTGAGTTCAAGGCCAACCTGGTACACAAAGGCTCATTCCAGGACAGGCTCCAAGGCCACAGAGTAACACTATTTTGAAAAACAAACAAAAAACAAAAACAAAAAAACAAAGAAAAACAGCATGATATTGGCACAAACAGACACATAAAACAATGGAGTTGAATTGTTTGAATATTGGGTTTATGTATGTTCCCTCCACTCCTGCTCTCTTAGGACTTTTGCATGATGGCATGTTTTATTGTTTCAGTCTTTTTCTACATGTTTTGAGATGACTGTGCAATTTTAGTATTCAAGTTAATTGATTACATGCATTGACTTTATTTTGTTGACCCTACATTTACAGGATAAAAATAACTTGATTATATGGATGACCATTTTGATATATGCCCATATTTAGTTTCCAAACATTTTCTTGAAGATTTTTGTACTATGTTCTTTGGCATATTGACTTGTTTACCTTTTTATTTATTGCTTCTATACTAGAAACATTATCAACAGTATCTTTTCAATGATAATGGGGACTTTGGAAATTGGAGCAAGTGCATTTTGCATCATGAAAATCCATGGGCCTGTTGAGGTCAAGGACAGAATGATGTGGTTGGAAGATGTTCATGTGTTTGAATCCTTGGTTCCCAGCTGATCATCCTGCTTTAGGAGACTGTCGAACCTAGAGGAGTTGAAAACTTGCTACAGGAAATGGATCACTGGGATTAGCCTGGGGTTTCATAGCCCAGACACATCTCTTGTTCATTCGCTCTTCTTGAGTGTCCCTGCCTTTATGTTTTCCTTACTACTAGTGTCTCTTTATCACCATAATGAAATGTCCTCCTCTAGATGCAATCCACATCACTTCTTCCTTCCATTAAATTACTTCTTGTCAGATATCTGGTCACAACAACACAAAAGTAATCAAATACATATGTTCTAAAGTCATGATACATAGCCTAATTGGATCTCTGAACTGTTCTGTGAGGTAGTACAGAGTAGTCAAACTTAGAACTGAAATGTTACTTTAGTGTACACTTCTAACCCAGGAAAAGAGCTTTAAACATTTTAGACATTTAATCCCCCATTTCTTCATCTCTAGAATGGCTACTATGATACCATCAACTTAAGAGGGTTTCTAAGATAAGATACAAAACTGTTAATGAAGAACACAATAAGAAGAAAGTACATAAATGGAAAAAGTATAAAAGAAATAATGCATTATTAATAATCTTGGTTTATATAATTTGATGGTTCTGAAATCATGATATCTTCATGGCCTAGCCTGCATGTAAAACGTTTCAGAAATTTGTATGACATTAAAGACACAGTTATAAGATATTTTCAAGTTATTTTATGAGCAGTGAGTTGTAAAATATTGAATTAGATTTGAAAGTTGTCTCAGCTGAACTCATTGAACAACATCTGTCTCAGTTTATCAGGTGGGTCATCAATAAATCTGCCGATATGAAAGAGAAGTATGAAGTGGATAGAGGAAGAAAATGTATTGGTTTCTGAACTCAGACAAAACGGATGTGTCATGAGGATAAAAATAACCTGAGAGCAAGGACTTAGAAAGATACAATGAGGAGATTTAAGTGATTTTCATTAATATTTGCAGAGTATGCTGAATAAGGGTACATTAAATACAAATATGAAGAAATAGAATAACTATTTCTAATGATTCTGATGCGCAATGCATATTCATTGGGAGGATGTTCACGACTATGGCAGAAATGAAACTGCAATGAGTACTTACCTCGTGTTCATGACAGGAATAAATGAAAGTCACTTCCCTAGGCAAAAGAAGTTTATAGTTCAAACTTCCTTCAGTCAGGTGGGGACATTTACCTGTTCTGTGACCTCTATTTCAACTCAGAAAATTAGAAGTTGATTATGATTATCTGTGACTAAAAGAAGGCTTCGGCATCCAGTTCCCTTAAAGCATCCTTGGTCCTGATGTAATTCCCCTACCAGCGATCGAGCGGTTCTGCAGAACCCATCTAAATGTGCTCAGTCAATGAATCCCCAGTGTGTTTCCACATCATTAGGTGTTTACATGGTGACCTCAATAGCAAGGTTTTAGCCTAATGAGTTGTCTATTCCTTGGGCTGCCTCGGGCAGCAGTTAGAGAAGGGACTACATAACACTTAGGGAACCCGTGACAAATGAGAAATATCACATTAACCTTCTTAAGCTTGCTGCATTAAGCACAGAAAGGCTTTTTATTGGGTTAGCCTCCAAACAGCCGCAGCATCTTAAGCTCTGTTTGGGAAGTCCATAAAGCCTCCTGATTGTGAGTGAAGGATGCAGATGCTGTGGTACTTGCTGCTTATATTTCAAATCCCCATAACCCTCTATGTGAAGCCCTGCATTCCAAACACAGTGCTCAGTAGTTCCTAACATTATTGTTGTCATTGTATGTTACAATGTCAAGAAAGCCAGTATTGCCAATTTCATATCTTTCTATTATATAGAAAGATTGATTGCTCAGTTACTGCACAGTTTTGTCTAGTAGTAGTAGGATCTCTGTTATTTTAATGACTGGATCAATGAAATAATTCAGTGGGTTGATTAAGGAAAGCCGTAACGACAATAGTTTCTTGGTGTGGGAAGTCCATATATATATATATATATATGTTGCTTCTATTGGTTAATGAATAAAGAAACTGCTTTGGGCCTCTAGCAGGACAGAATAGAGCTAGGTGGGGAAAACTAAACTGGGAGAAAGAAAGCAGAGTCAGGGAGACGCCATGTAGCTGCCAGAAAGAAAAGACGTAAGCTGCCAGCTGGAACTCTGCCAGTAGGCCATGAGCCTTGTGGTAAAATATAAAATAATGGAAATGGGTTAATTCTAGATGTAAGAGCTGGCTAGCAATATGCTTAAGTGATTGGTCAAGCAGTGATTTAATTAATACAGTTTTTGAGTGATTATTTCGAGGTTCTGGGCAGCCAGGAAAAAACAAGCGGCCTCCTACTACAGTTTCTTACATGTGATAAAATTATCTGATACATGCATATCGATAAATATTTGTAAAAGAAAGATTAGACATAAGCAGAATAACTATAAATGGGATATTGTCCCCAAAGTACTAATGAATGGATAAACTCGTATGTGTAGATAAACCTCGAGTTTCTGGCTCCCGCGATTAAAATTTTTCATTATTATAATCCTCAACATCATCATTATTTTTTATTTTGTGTGTGTGTGTCTCTGTGTGTGTGTGTGTACACATGCACACATGATGTGAGTGTGTGAAGTTCAAAGCACCACTTTATGGTTAATTCTCCCCATCCATGTTTGCAAAGATTCCAGGGTTCAAACTCAGTTTGTCAGGCTTGTACAGAAAGTGCCTTTATCTACTGAGCCATCCCACTAACTATGGCCTCAGTTTTTGCTTTTGAAATGATTCAATTAAGAAATATAGTATTTATCATTATAAATATTTTGCATAAAAATCATTGAATTTGTATAGCATGAGTCATATAGCTTAATTAACTCATTTTTCTTTTACAGCTTTATAAACAATTGTTTTGTTAACATAGCTTTCCTAATCATATTCTACTCAACCTTTAGATTTATAGTATGAATTTCTAAAATATTATTATTCCAATTTAGTAAACAATTCCCAATATTTAATGAGTAAGTCCATTCTCCAAAAAATATGCCATGAGTGTATTTCATGTTGTAGTTTATTTTACACCTTTGTTGACTATTATATTAATGTGCCTCCTGTCCTCAATTCTCCAACCTAAAGACTTAACTATAGGTTCAGGATGGGAGAAAAGTTAACTATAGATTTGGGGTGTGTGTCTTACTCATTACAAGTGTACAGGTGAGTTTGCATTTGCCTATTTCGTTAGTGTTCAAACCAGACCTCAATTCCAATTTTTTCAGATCTACTTCAACAGGGGAATCCCAGCCATCTCCTGAAGCTACTTGCACATGGGAATAAGTGTGGTACAGCCATGGATATGAACAACTAAAGATCAAAATTACATTATTATTTATGTATGTTCTGAACAAGTACAGACTTTTTTGTTGATATTCCCACTACACTATAGTATAACAATTGTTTACATAGGACTTTTTTTAATTAATTTATTTATTTATTAAAGATTTCTGTCTCTTCCCCGCCACCGCCTCCCATTTCCCTCCCCCTCCCCCAATTAAGTCCCCCCCCTCCTCAGCCCGAAAAGCAATCAGGGTTCCCTGTCCTGTGGGAAGTACAAGGAACCCCCACCTCCATCCAGGTCTAGCAAGTTGAGCATCCAAACTGCCTAGGCTCCCCCAAAGCCAGTGCGTGCAGTAGGATCAGAAACCCATTGCCATTGTTCTTGAGTTCTCAGTAGTCCTCATTGTCCGCTATGTTCAGAGAGTCTGGTTTTATCCCAGGCTTTTCCAGACCCAGGCCAGATGGCCTTGGTGAGTTCCCAGTAGAACATCCCCATTGTCTCAGTGTGTGGGTGAACCCCTCGCGGTCCTGAGTTCCTTGCTCGTGCTCTCTCTCCTTCTGCTCCTGATAATAGCCATTGTAAGTAACCTAGAAATGACTTCAAAATAGGCATGCAGGGCATGCATTTTGTAAACAAACCTTACTTCATTTCATATGAGGGTTTCTTGCTGTGAATTTTTTATGGGCATGGGCTCGTGGGTCTCACCTTCATAGAGTACAGAGGGGTGATGGCAGAAAATGCAGGACCAAGTCTCTCAAGAAAACTCCTTCTCCCTATAAACCAACTCTGAATAAAATGAGGTAAAGGAAATGACAAGTAGTTGGGTGAAATCAATTAGAATGAAGGAGTTTCATAAAGAGTATTGTTCTGTTTTGTTTTTTTTTCATAGAATTTTTATTACATAGAATTTGCATAGTTTTTTAGGAAATTTATGTTTTAAAAGAAAAAGTCCTTTTACCATTTAAATTTTACGTTTCTCTGTCAAATATTAGCTTTTAAACATTTTGAGTAATCTTGGAATTTTAGATCCTAATAGATTTATATATGCTTATCCAAGATAAATGTGCAAAATTTTCAAATTTCTATTTTGTTGCAGACGCTTGGCTGACTTCTCTGAAGCACACCCACTGATCTCCCAGAGTTCACGGTTTACTCTCTATTACAGAGAATGCTTTCTGTCTGATCAGTAAAGCAAGCTTCCACATGTGGCACAATTACTAATATATTCTTTCTGAGTCTTCAGTGTTCAAATGCATGTGAACCAGAAATTCTCCAAAGACATCTGTGCCACACTTGTCCATTTTGTAGTGAGAAAAGAGGATCAGAAGCCTGGGGCGAGGGGGCAGGTCAAGTCAGTGGTACTAAACTTTTTTACTTTTGTCTGCAGAACACTTAAGGAGAGCCTACAAATACCACAATATGCAAACTACATGAAAGTGAATGCTGGTGAGTTGACGTATGATTTCTATAGAAAGATTGACTCAATCTTTGGATATTCCCCCAGGTCTTGGAGATCTGTAGGTCTGGCAGAAATCTGAACCATGTGCATTATCTCATGCGTATGACATAAAGTGAGACGTCATACTTTAGAGACAGGATCTCACTATATACTCTGACTGGATTAGAACTCACTACATAGATAAGATTCTCAAACTCATAGAGAGCTACTTACCTGTGCCAAGCACTGGGATTAAAAACATGCAGCTCTTATTTTATTATTTTTTAATTTTATGAAGAAGAAACAATACCCACAAAAGTAGTCAAAAAAGAGACACTTATATTGAACTATATTCAATATAGTTCATATAATATAGAAACTTACAGAACTATATTCAGAGTGGGGAGAGACTAGAGAAAAGATTTAAAAATAGCAAGCCTTGTGTTTTCAACGTGAAATAATTCCAACACTGTTATGCAAGTATGGAAACTCATCATGACAAAGGAATGATTTAGTAAAGTTTGAAGTTTTGAAAATTCCATATGAAAAATTCACAGAAGATAACTTAGATAAAATGATTGACTAGGAACCAAAAGGGGGATAATTTAAGCAATTCAAGAACAAGTTATTAGAATTAGTATTAATGAAATAATTTCTATTAGAGTGAAAGAGACAGATTTCAAAGCTATTATATAATATAATATATGGATCTCAGGCCATTTTTATGTAGGCTTTGAGGAAAAATGAAGAACTAAGTTCTTTTAGCATGTTATTATATGTGTATAATTAGGAAGTAAAATATAGAGTGTAGCTGGCATGTGATATTTGTATACTTATATATGCAAATATAATATACAGAATGTATAAAATAACATATATCATTTGCACATAACATATACAATAGCATATAACCTTGCTTGGAAGAATGACTTATTTAAAACACTAGTTTGTCTTTACGCTAAATGTATTTAGGCCAGAGAAGACTGCCAAATTTGGTGAATCAAGATAAACTTTTATATTCCTTCATGAATTGCATCATTTTTCCATTCCACAAAAATTTTGAATGATAATATAGATGCAAATTTTCATCGCAAAAGATGGAGAAAGGCAAACAAGTTGTCCTTAAGTAGCTTAAGTCTATAAATTTGAAAACAGTTGGGGGAGGCCGCTAGCTAGTTCTAGGCTACTTAGCCCCAAAATAATCTCACAGAAACTGTATTAATTAAATCACTTCTTGGCCTATTAGCTCTAGCTTCCTACTGGCTAACTCTCACATATGGATTTAACCCATTTCTATTAATCTGTGTATCGCCCCCGTGGCTGTGGTTTACCAGCTAAAGTTGCAGCATCCGTCTCAGACGGGGCTCCATGGCATCTCTCTGACTCCGCCCTCTTTCTCCCAGCATACAGCCTAGCTTTTCCTGCCTAATTCTGTTCTGCTCTTGCCATAGGCTCAAAGCAGTTCTTTATTTATTAACCAATAAAAGCAACACACAGACAGAAGGACCTCCCACATCAGAAACCAACACAATAGAACACAATTACAACTGAATATTTTATTGCATATGTGGTTACTAAAGAATACTAAGGGCAGTGTGCAACATTAGTATGGATGTAAAATTAGTGCTATGCACAAGATCTTGCTTGTTCAGGTATTGGAAAATGGTAGAGTTTAGATTCATAAAAAAATGGGTGATTGGTTATGGTGGGCTCTGTGGATAGTATTCATATTTCTTTCCCAATTCTTCTGTACTACATACCTGCTGCTCTGTCAATATTGTCTTCTACTTTGTATTCGTTTCCTCCACATTGTGACTTTTTCAGAGGTAAAAGGTGGCTCACAACAGGCGTGAAGCTTACAGGATAGAAGATTCACAAGGTTCGGGAAACTTAAGATGCATAGAACCCCTGTATATGAGAATATAAGCAATGTACAACTGTGAGGAAAGGCGGGACACTTCTGGGGTACAGCTGTCTACAGACTGTTCAGGGAACGCAAGTGATGTCGTTTTATGGGCGGTCAACAATGGTTGAGTAAACTTTAAGATGAGTCTAGCTGCCTTTCAGTCACCCATGAGCCTAAAAAATTATCATGTGTGCCTGCTGATTCCTCCTTTACCTGAATAAATATAAACGGACTGTGAAGAAGAGGTAATTTGCTTTTCAGCATCAGGACTCAGCCATTGATCACAACCAATGATAATCTCTACTCTGCTTTGGAGTGTTCTTTACTCTGACTCGTGCCATTTGCTTCGTTCTCAAATGTATAATTTTGACACAATTTTTCTTTGGTTTTTTGAGACAGGATTTCTCCTTCTAACACTCATGGAACTTGCTTTGTAGACCAAGCTGGCCTCAAACTCACAGAGATTTGCCTGCTTCTGCCTCCCGAGGGCTGGGACTAGGCATGTGCCACTACACTGGCTACAAATCTTACTTAGATATATTTTATTTATAATATAAGAAAATACCATGCAATAATCAAGGAGAAAATAACCACTACTTAATGTAAAATACTCATTTCTCTACCGTAAAACTTACACCACCTTGTAAAGATCTGTTTGGAGTTTCCTGGGGAACATAGCCATGATAAATTATTTTGACAATATCTTATAATTTTGATCAAATATGTTTATATTCTATTTTAAAATGACTAGAAGACAATTTTTTCCAGGAAACACAGCTGTAGCAAACACTGAAATACTCCACTGTAAGAAAGACCTCTAAGTCCAGGCTCTCATCTATTCTAAGGACCATTCCATGCATCCACACATTAATGAAAATGAATTCCCTTCAGGAGAAAATGGGGCATTTATCTCATATGTTTGAGAGCACATAATACATTAGAATGCATTTCCACTTTGATCTTCATGTCTTCCCAAATACACTTTTCATACTTCTTCTCTAATAGTTCCTCCCATGACTTAGAAACATTTCTCCTTGGTACAGTCCTCACTTGGACTACCTGAGTAAAAACATATGAAGTAATATAGTTTTGTACATGAAATTATATTCTATACTATCAAATTCACACCTATAGTAAATTTTCCAAATAAGCTATATTAATTTTTTTAGGTTTTCTATTGATAATGCTGGTCTTGGTGATAAGTCAAGTACTAAGTAGTTACTGGAAATCCGTCTTAACTTTCTGACTTTTTTATTCAATATACTCTATAGAGTCTGTTTTGAGTAATTTATCACTGATTTGGATATTTGGAATCTAAACTTTGGAATCCTAATTTTTATTCTCACCATGATCACAGTTATTAGCATTGTTAATGTAAGGGGAGCTATGAGCAAAATATGAGCTAGCTCACTTTTTATAACTCTTTAAAATTATTATTATCATTATTATTTTTTCAGATGATAAAAGTGATATGAAGAAATTCTGGGCTATTTTTCCAACATCAAACCATCATGAGAAATTAGGATTTGAACCAATTACATGTGACTTTGGTGATATTAAAAATGTTCCCAGCTATTAGTGTTGAGCACTATAGCAAAGTCTAAGTTAAGACTTTTCTAAAGTCATTAAAATATAAATATTTGCCCTAGATAGTATAATAAAATGCACTAGTATGGTAAGACTTTGAAATATTTCTCAATGACCATAAGAATTTGAAGAAATGACAACATGTAGGTATAAAAAGGAAGTCACCACGTATAGATATATAAAGGGGCGATAACATGTAAGTATATAAAGCAGTGACAGCATGCAGTTATATGAAGAGCAATGACAATATATAGTAGTAGCGTAGTAGTTTGAATGTAATTGGCCCCCATAATTTCATAAGGAGTGGCCCAATTATGAGGTGTGACTTTGTTGGAGAGGGCATGGCCTTGTGGGAAGAAGTGTGTCACGGGGCGGGGGTGAACGTTGAGGTTTCCTGTGCTCAGGATGCAAACCTGAATCAGTCAACTTCCTGTTGCCTGCAAGATGTAGGACTCTCAGCTACTCCTCCAGGACCACATCTGCTTGCAAACCACTATTCTCCCCACCATGTTGATAATGAACTGAACCTCTAAAACTATGAGTCACCTCAATTAAATATTTTCTTCAAAAAGAGTTGCTATGATCATGTTGTCTCTTCACAGCAATGAAAACCTTAATAAAGACAAAAAGTATATAAATGCACAATACATATATGTCACATGACTGTATAACAAGACAAAGTTAGCCAGCATTCCCCAGTGTCTTTCAAATGCTGCATGGGAAAGAAGAGGAAATGTTATTGATTGTGTCTTTGTAGATTGTGAGCACTGTGTAGTAACACAGATCACACAGTGTTGACAGATAAAGCTTTTTTTT
>NC_022020.1:63271827-63276893 GCF_000317375.1 Microtus ochrogaster
GGAAGTCCAAGGTCCTCCCACTTCTATCCAGGACCAGGAAGGTGAGCATCCAAACAGGCTAAGCTCCCACAAAGGCAGTTCATGTATTAGGATCGACAGATAAAGCTTTAACCAAATGTTCACATACAGGGAGCAAAGGAAGGAACATGAATTTTAATGGAGCTGCCTACCACTGAGCTCACATTTAAGTCCACTGTGAATCTGTGAACTACATTAGAAGCAGAGAAGTTATCATTAAGCACTGCTTCCCCTTCTTGGAACAAGACAGCACAGATTTGAGCATTATTTTAGGATATGTGGCTATAGGTGTGGTAGTTCAGCACACTTGCTTTCTTGCCATTTTAATGAATATCAGTCAAGACGACAGAAATTGTTTCCACCCAAGCAAATGGGTTTGGATTATGAGAATATGAAAGCTCACCACAAAGCCCAATTAAATACAGCAAAGGTGGGCTGTACTGACAGGAAGACTTGGCTTGGGGAAGTCTTCATAGGATACATGCTGGATGGTAGAGTGGTATTCATTAAAAGGAGAGGCTATTACAATATAGTGAATGAAACACTTGCTCTACAGTCGAAGGCTTAACACTTTGATCTCAGCATTTCCAACTGCAAGCTATTGTGTGCTGCTTAAATCTGCAATGCACAAAGCTCAGCGCACCGCCAGATTTTTTTTGAAGTCATGAGATTTATTTCACACAAATGAAATGAAGACTAACGAAAAGACTTTGTAATTCATGAGATGATGTAACTATAAAAGAGACTCAAGACTCTGTGAGTACTCTCCAAATTTCAATATAAAACTCTGACAAGAACAGGGATGGCACCTATCACTTCCGTTATTAAATTCTTGCCAACAGCACCACATGCACTGTAGAGTTTGATGATTTTTTTATTATGAAGTGAACAAAAAATAATTCATGTACTTTAGAGAACGGGACACTTTTAAATATTATTACTAGGTTATCAGTTATACACATTTCCTATGCATCTTGATCGTGACTTGGAAATGGCTTCTGATCTTTGAGGTAGGCATTTTCAGGAACTTTTTCATACCACATACACTCTTAAGGCAATGTCAGTATAAGATGTGTTAATAAATACGGTGCAGAAAACATAAGCTGTGTGTCCCATGCTTCTGATTTAGCTTCCAAATCTTAACCTTTCCTACATACTCAAATGCTGAAAGAAAGTAAAACTGCCTTGCTAGGTTGTTCACTGAGCAGACAGCCTGCTGGGACTGACCGAGGCACTCTACAGGTAGGTTACAGTGCTGTAGATTGGTCCTCTTGTAGGACTCCTAATAGTGAGAGCAGCGGCTGTCTCCAACTCTTTTGCAGGTTTTTGAGACCCTTCTCATACTGGGTTGCCTTGCTCAGCCTTGATACATTGAGAGGTACTTAATCCGACCACATAGGCCATGTTCTGTGGATACTCCTGGGAGACCTGCCCTCCCCAAAACAGAAGTGGAGGAGTGGGTGGAGGATGGGAACAGAGAGTGGGGAGGGACTGGGAAGAGAAGAGAGAAGGGAAACTTCAACCGGGATGTAAAATAAGTAAATTTATTTTTTAAAATCGTTCATCAAATTACATTAGATCGTGTTTGTAAACTTATTGAAACCAGGCTTGATTCTTAGTCGGCATAAATAAGTGAAG
This sequence comes from Microtus ochrogaster, assembly GCF_000317375.1. Classification (NCBI taxonomy): domain Eukaryota; kingdom Metazoa; phylum Chordata; class Mammalia; order Rodentia; family Cricetidae; genus Microtus; species Microtus ochrogaster. The sequence continues at coordinate 63,273,484 of NC_022020.1, forward strand.
ATTGATTAATTTTCTGCCGTGTTATAATTTCTCACTAAGGATGGTAAGAAAACAGGGCTTAATAAATGAGAAAATAAAAGAATAGTTGTGCCTTCTGAAAAAGAATTATATTTTGATACAATTATAAAAATTATGATATAAAATAAATCCTATGAGATGGAGTAGTAGTTTAATGGAGTTACATAAAATTAATATGTGCATACCATGTTGTGACATATATTCTGATCTATCTTTGAAAATTTTGGAGGTTATGAAATAATTTTGCTCTGTATTTTTCTATCATTTCTAAACTTTAGGTTTATTTCAATATTTAAATAAGAATTATTAAAGTTTTATTTTGAACATAAAACAATTTTAATATATCAATCAACAAAAAAATAATTTAAAAAGCCAACATGCCACCACTTGTTTGAGTAGCTTTTTTTTCTTTTTTTCCAAACAGGGTTTCTCTGTGTAACTGTCCTGGAACTTGCTTTATAGACCAGGCTGGCCTTAAACTCACTGAGATCCCCTACCTCTGCCTCCTGAATGCTGGAATTAAAGTTGTGTGCCACCTCTGCCCAGCTATTTGGTTTTTGTTTTAAAGAACTGAGCATTTTTGTTATATAATTTTGCTCTACTGGTTTTCCGACTTGCCTGGGACTGACAGTCTTTGGCTTTGATGAGTTAAGAATGCCTGTAAGTTTTAAAAGATTAGTTAGTTTTGACATTTAAAAATCACATAGTTCATAAAAAATGAAATTCAAACACTTAGTTCATACTTGCCCATAAACTTTGTCTAAAGGAAAACAAATTTCTTATTTTTTACAGTGCCAGATGGCAGATATTATGGTCCATACTTGACCTGGCAGATATTATGGTCCATACTTGACCTGGCAGATATTATGGTCCATACTTGACCTGTGCCAATAACTGAAGCCTGCTGTTAACGTATGCAAGTAGCCACAGAAAACCAGCCACTGTTAAAGCTGTGTCTCAAGAAACAATCAGAGTAAACAAGTGATAAGGTAGACTTAGGTGGGAAACAAGAGTTTGAAACCTCCTAATCAATAAATTTGACAGATAACATTCCCATACTTAACTTTGAGCATTTTATTATGCATGCAGCTCTAACCACACATTTTTCAGTGACAAGAATGGGTGTAGATCTAGAAAATTAATCACTTACATAGCTCAATCAATAATATTAAGAGTTGCCTTAATGTCTCTAGGATACTCTGTGTTACAGGAATGAACGCTAGTCTAGGGAGTGATGCTGACGTTTTGGGTCCTCTTCCTCTTTGTAATGAACTCTATGGAGATGAATTAACAGAGACAAGGAGATTGTTCATTAAAAGGGAGCTGCAGAGGTACCTGAAGGAATGCTTTGCCTTGTATGTGCCCTAGTTTCAAGGGTAAAGACTGGAGGTTAGGACCCCAGTGACTTGACCGTTTCAATAATAGCACCTACCTCTCCCAGGTTATTGTGAGGCAAGCTTTTCTGAATATCCTCTCTTGGCTGCATGAAGCTCAGGCATCCTTTCCCTGCTACCACCTTTTATATGTTACCCCTGGAATTTCCTTCTTCCCTCTTTTCCTGCCTCAATTCCCCTCTGAGGGTTGTGGTCTCAAAATGCTTTTTGGGGTGCAGTGGGTAGGGATAAATTGTCTTCTATAACTTGCATTCCAAGCAACTATGTTCTCCTTAGTAACTCGTGTAGCAAGTTATTCTTTTTTTTTATTTTCGAGACAGGGTTTCTCCATAGCTTTTTGGTTCCTATCCTGGAACTAGCTCTTGTAGACCAGGCTGGCCTCGAACTCACAGAGATCCGCCTGCCTCTGCCTCCCGAGTGCAGGGATTAAAGGCATGTGCCACCACAGCCAGGCAGCAAGTTATTCTTGACTTTCATTTCTTTGCTTGCAAAAAAAGAGATGATGATACAATGCAATGTTTCCTGTATGATAAATAATCAACAAAAATATATTCTTTGGAGGTATTTTACCATGTTGTCAAAGGAAGGGAAGTTGCACAGGTGTGAGACCAAAGAATGTAGGTCATAAGAGACACTTTTCCCTGTTGCATCAGTGTTGACTTCACCTACCTTTAATCTATGGTGGGTACATGTCCTTTTGACCTTGTATCATTTGTAAAAGGTAGAAAAGCACTTTCTTAATTTTCCTGTCCTAAAAAAAAGTTAAAATAGCAAGCTGTACATAGTGTGCATCACAGTTTCCTCTGCAGGCACAAATGGAGCCACAGTTACTAGTCTACTATGTGCACTAGAACTATAAAAGATAAGAGGTTTATCTACTGAGGCATGGTAGAAGGAGGCTCTAATGGAAAAGAATTTAGATGAGCTTTACATTTGCAATATGGTTTTTCTTCTGGCTTCTTTTATGGGAATTTTTGCCTTACACATTGCTGTATGTCCGCTTCCCCTGAACTGAAACATAACTACCCCAAGAGTTGGGAGAGGGAGGCTCATGAGATTCAGAAAGAAGGCAAACATCACATGGCTGGCAAGATAAAATTTGCAGGATTCTTGAAGGCTTCTGCTCAGCTTTATAGAAGAGGTAAACAGAGTCTAGCGAAGGAGACAAGCAGCTGGCCTGCTGAGCTGAGGGGAGGATTTATTGGACCTGGCGAGCCACATTGCAAGTTGTGCAGAGAGCTCCGCGAATACAGCTTGTGTGAGTCACTGCCTCGCTTGGCAGGCTTTGGGATAATGAAGCTGTTTTTGAATAGTCTCTATTCCTGTAAGTAATCCCCCATCCACACTTCTGTTCGTAGCCCAAATAGAAGCCTCTTGGTTCACTAAATTGGATTAGGCACAATCTTTACTTTTCTTTATTATGGGTTTCCTTGCTTGATGAGTAAAAGTCTGTATTGCATCTGCAGGAAAAATTGCTCACGCAATACCTTTTTTTCCTTTAAAAAATGATTTATTTATCTTTATTTTATGTGCATTGGTGTCTTGTCTACATGGATGTCTGTGAGGGTGTTAGTTCCCCTTGAGCTGGAGTTACAGACAGTTGTGAGCTGCCTTGTAGGTGCTAGGAATTTGAACCCAGGTCCTCTGGAAAAGCAGTCAGTGATCTTTTTTTTTTAAATTGTTTTTATTAAGCTATATATTTTTCTCTTCTCCCCTCTTTTTCTCTCCCTTCCCCTTCAACCCTCTCCCATGATCCTCATGCTCCCAACTTACTCAGGAGATCTTGTCTTTTTCTACTTTCCATGTAGATTAGATCCATGTATGTCTCTCTTAGGGTCCTCATTGTTGTCTAGGTTCTCCAGGATTGTGAATTGTAGCCTGGTTTTGCTTTGCTTTATGTCTAAAATCCACTTATGAGTGAGTACAAATGATATTTGTCTTTCTGGGTCTGGGCTACCTCACTTAATACAATGTTTTCTAGATCCATTCATTTGCCTG
>NC_022020.1:63277073-63287364 GCF_000317375.1 Microtus ochrogaster
ATATATATATACCTCTGTTCTCTTCTTCCACCACAGAAGTTCCAAGGATAGAAATCAGATCATCAGACTGTACGGTAAGTGCCTCTCCCCACTGAGCAATCCTGTCAGCCCCCAAATTCAACCTTGAGGTACAGGAACTTTTCATAGAAAATTGAACAACAGAAAAAGCAATTAAGAGTTTTGTTTTCACAGATGTAGCTGACTGTAATTAGTTCCATTTGTGACATTTTGGGGTGGGGGGGGAGTTATGACTATTAAGAGGTCTTTGGGAGCTGCAAAGCCCTTCTTGGCCCTTGGCTGGCATTTTAACTTGGAAGTGAATGTTCGTGGTAATGCTACACCTTCATTAAGTCAATTGCCTTCAGATTCTTCTCTTTCAATGTGAGGAACGAAATTCATGGCCCACAGAAGGCAAGCTTTAGAATGAAGGGTTTTATTACAGGGAGCTTAAGAAAAAGAATAGTGTCCGAGCTCCTGTACATGGGGAAACACCATAAGAGGAGGGCAATCGAGGTTTGCAGTCTGGAGTTAAGTAGATGGAGGAAGGGGAGGAACAGTGAGCATCTTAGTCCTTTTCCCATCTTAAGAATCTGGGTGCCTGTCTGTTCCAGAAAACCCACAGTGTGGTCTAGGTAATGCATGCTTCTTTGGGAGGAAAGGGATAAGAATATCAGGTCGCTTCTCCGGAATCTCTGTCCTCTGACCACAGCAAAACCAAATATCTTGATTTAAACATTCTGACACCTCTGACCTCCGGCAAGTTATTGATTTCCTTGTTACCAAATCCAGAAAAGAAACTGACAAAAGAGGTGTAAACTGCATAAGGTTGAAAGACAAAGAAAGATAATTTTGAGTTGGTGATGCAAATAGGATATAAAGTGATAAAGATACAAAACTCTGGACTCACCAAGATAGGATGAATAATGGAATATTTTCTCGGATTTTGCCAAATGCAAATGGTCTGGACATTGTTAATGTAATTCTTATCTGTATATATTTGTGTATTGTTGTTGTACTTAACTGTATGTCATTTTACTATGTTAATTAAAACCTTCACTTCTTATTTAGACAAAAAGGGGAAAATATCATATGATGTTTTAATTGTGTTCTGGCAAATAAAAGCTTGCTTGGAGTCAGAGGATAGAGCTATACCCTAGCTGACCAAAATTAACAATAGAGGTTTGGGGGACTATAAGAAGATAGGAGACAGGAACTAGTAAAGCAGAGCTGAGAAAGGATGTTGGTCCCCTTTGGAGGAAGAAATGGAAGAGGTAGGAAGCCATTGGTGGCTGCTCTCCTGCTTCTCTGATCTTTCAGGTTCTTACTCCAATATTTGACTCCCAATATTTTATTGGTAAAGAAAAATTAGTTAAGGCTTCAGGTGGCAACACTTTGACATTCCTGGTTATATTGAATTTTTATTAAATAATTTTGTATATAGATATCTAATAGACATCTTTTAGAAATGTTTGGATTTTTTTCTGGTTCTGGTATCTAATATTTTTGCTTTGTCTTGTCTCTTATTTTAAGACAGGGTTTCTTTGTGTAGCCCTGGCTGTCCTAGAACTAACTTTGTATACTAGGCTGGCCTTGAACTCACAAAGATCCACCCACCTCTGTCTCCTGAGTGCTAAGATTAAAGAAATGTGTCACCATCACCCAGCTAGTATCTAATATTTTTATCATTAATAAGGGTTCAGATTGTCTTGTTGTCCATTTTGAAACAGTCTGTTTAGTCTTCTGATAAAATTTGCATGGTGCAGATTTCCAGGTAACATGACAAACTAGAAGATGCTCCTGTATGAGCTGGTGGAGGAGAAAGCCATAGTATTCTTACTATTCACACTATTCTTACTAAAGTAAAATGCACTTTACTCCAATGAGAGAAGCAGAAGAAAAGCTTTAGAAACCTACTTCTTAGTGGAAAAGTGTTCACTGAGTGTTCTGTCCCACCAGGTCCCACAGCCATTTAGTCCCAAATAAACACACAGAGGCCTACATTAATTGTAAACTGATTGGCCTATTAGCTCAGGCTTCTTATTAACTCTTATAACTTATATTAGCCCATAATTCTTGTCTGTGTTAGCCATGTGGCTTGGTACTTTTTGTAGCCAGGCAGTCACATCTTACTTGCTCTGTGTCTGGGTGAGGACTGTAGACTGACTCTTTCCTCCTTCCAGAATTTTCTTGTTCTCATTGCCCCACTACTGGCCAACCAGCATTTTATTAAACTTAAACAAGTACAAGTACAAGAAACAAATCTTTACAGGGTAAAACCATTGTCCCACAGCAGGAAAGTATCAGAAAAATTAGAAACTATTCTTGGCAAAGAAACACACCAAGCACAACCTCGTCCATGCAGTTATGTGGTGGACTGGGAGACCAAAAAGCAGTTCCAAAAGGTAAGCCAAGAACAAGCACACAATTTTCAAAAGCCATAAACTTCCTTGTAAGTGTTTGTGATTACTCCAAAGGATGGGTCAGCAGTGGAGAGAAACCCTATTTTGTTATACTGTGTGATTCAAAGGGCAATGTATGGTGCCATCTAGACAAACAATCTAAAATTAAAAAACTGAGATTCTCTGGGGGCCTGAGAGGAGGGAACATCCAGAGAATTTAGATCTTCCCTTTGACCAACAAAACCCCTGGGTGAGGGGATAGCCGGAGAGGCAGTTATGGAGATCAGAGGGGCTGGACTCTGACAAGCCTAAGGATGAAACCTACAGGAAGTTGGCTTTGGCTATAAAATGCATGAGTAGAGATGGTCTTAAGCTTTTTCACCAATATCTGCTTCACTTAGTAGCCTTTTAGAGCTATCAAACTCCACCATAATTCTCAGTTAATGCCCACAGGTTAATCTGATGGAGGCAGTTCCTTGTTTGAGGCTCCTTCTTCCCAGGTGGGTCTAGTTTGTGTCAAGTTGACAAAGGTTAACCAATACAGTGTATAATAAAACTCAGTGTGTAGATTATAAACACATGGATAAGATTGTTGTTATAGATAGCATTTCTAGCAAAGGCTGTTTTTTATTTTGTTTTATTCTAATCAAAGTGATTAGATTTTTTTTAAAGTTTTCAGATTTATGAGTTATGAGGGTTTTGCCCTCTACACGTTTATAACGTGTTTCCCTGATCCCCACAGAGGTCAGAACAGAATACTAGATGCCTCAGAACTGAATGTATTGGATGGTTATAAGGCACCATGAGCGTTTTGAAGTAGATTCCTGCCCCCACTACAAGAACAAGTGCTTTGAATCACTGAGTGAGCTCTCTCCAACCCAAAATGCATGACTTTTTTATCTATTCAAAATGTATTGATTTTTATCTTCTAAGTATAGATGTTATCTTGTTTTAGCATCTGATTTCTCTGAGTAGATTTTTTTTTTCTCATTCCTTCAATCTTCTGACTGGCATTGGAGAAATGATAGTTTCTAGTCTGATTACTCTGTGAAGCTAGTTAGATCTTTTGCTTCCTTTTCAGGAATCCTTCATCTTGTTTGTCAATTTGATAAACACGTCCATTTCTCCTACCATTATTGTCTTTAAAATATGTGTATTCTTGAGGTCTCAGTCCTAGCTGAGAAACTAATGGCAACTGATGGTGATGGTAGCTTAGGGTGAGGAAACATTTTTCAAGGATGAGAGGGACTATTTGGTACCCATGCTCCAAGAAGTGCTCCTACAACCATGCACACACAGACAGCACTTTGTTGAAACTTTAATTACATCCATCTGATTTCTCCGAGCAGAATCGCTGCATGTCCAGTGTCACTTGTGTTGATTAAGAATGCAAAGCTAGATATGCAGTGATTACTTTTTCAACTTCTTTCTATTTTATTTTCCTTATTTGAAACATGAATATGGTACTATTTAGTTGAGGATCTTATACCCAAAAAGTCTGGTAGATGAGCCACCAAGAAGATGTTGAAATTAGACACTGGCCAAAAGTTAATTCTTTCTTCATCCCAATATTGTATTAAATTTAAAAACAAACCAAGATGCAGGTGTCATCATCCCACGGTGTAGATGAGGACACCTGAGCTCAGAAAGGTGAAGCATGTCTTTCTCCAAGGCCTGTGTGTAGCAAATGGTGCAGTCTCATTTTGCAGGGAAGGTTGCGGGACCTTATGTTTGTTCATTTGCTTTTTCTCCAGGGATTATTCTAAGTCCTGTTCGGATCTTGTTACCCTGTAAGCATTTCCTTTGATCTAGCAGCCTGTTCCTGTTGGAATCCCCTGAGTTTACATCTCTTTGGTGTTTCAGGCCACTGGATTTAATTAAAGAGAACTGGGTTTCTCTTTGTTGGAAAACCTTCAGGAAAGGGACCTAATTTTAATGATTTGGAAAATGGAGAATTAAATGAATCTGAGCCTGTAGCTGAAATCATTAGCACAAAGTTCAGGTGGTAGTTAGGACCATCGATACAGAAGAATAAATGTTCCATTGAGGAATAAACTTATTGCAAAAAGAAAAGATCCTTTTTTCTATTTATGTAAATGGAAAGCTCTGGGTTTAATTTTTTTAAAAAGTACCAAGATAGTTATATTTCTTAATAATGTGGAAGCAACGGTGACTCAGCTTTCTTTAAATGATTTTCAGGCATTCTGATTTTTTTTTTTTTACTTGTATTTTCTTTTAGTGACATTCGCTTATCCTGGAAACATCCACATGTGTACTAACAGACACATGGCCATTCTCATTGCTAATGTAATGAGATATTATCGGGTCTTTATCTGTATTGATTTTGCCCTACGGAGTTATGGAAATTGTTGGAGGGTGAAGCATTTTAGCTCTTTCTATAAAGAAGGAAATGTAAGGTTACCACTGTGGAACATCACGAAACTCTGTAAAGTTTCAGTATCGCATGCTCATTTAGTATGTAGGATTTCTAGAACACACGGTGTTGCATGCCTTGACAAAGTTTAAATAATTACTTAGAAAGGGGTTGGGATGGCAGACTTCTAGTCTAACACCCATTTGAATAATGTAAAATAGCAAAAGTTTAGCAAACATGGCTGTTTTGCATTTAAAAAGATGAACCCTGGTACTAAGTAGAACTCTGAAAAAATGCACCCTCTAGCCCTGGGGCTATGCAATAGGTCACCTAAGGACCTTCCACACAGAGCTTCTTCCTGACATGTGACAAAATATTAATCTTCCATTAATTCAGAATTCAGTAAAATTTAAATATTATGTCATGGATATAGCACAGTTTATGATCAAACATTTTTGGTTTTGAAGTTAAGACTGAGCTCTTGCATCATAAGTGGCAACTGCTCCATTGATCTAGGACTGACCAGCTGATGGTTCGCACGTCTTACCCATGGGACACCAAGGAATTGCAGATAACATGGTAGTTACTCACATGGAGTTGGATAGATTCACCGGTGGTTGATACTTGGTTCTGGCTGAAATGTGCTGTGTGTGAAACTAAAGCAGGATTCTCAAAAACACACACTTAAAAGAAAAATCACAAAGTGTTCAATTTCAGAGAAAGTTAGACATCAGTTCTTAGGACCTTTTCACCTTACAGCAGTAGAAACTAGGGCATAGAAACAAAATTAGCTTACCCTAAGCCAGCAAGCTGAAGAGAGAAAGAACTGTAATTCAAGTTCGTCTTCTGATGCTAACCATGTGGGAATATTTAAGGAAGTTTTAATTTATTATTTTTTGCATGAAAATAAACAATGCAAGCAGCAAACTATCTTAGATTCAAGCATTAATTTAGAAAAACTTTCTTCCGTGTATCCATTAACATCCCAGATGTCTCTGTGTGTTTTTCCATGTATCTATTCCCATCATGACCATTTTCTTGATGATCAAAAGAACAGACAAATAAAAGCATATGCACAATGCAGACACACAGCTTAGCCAATAACACTCTTCATGACTTCTTACAGATACTGAAAATTTTAGGCATCATTTTCATCAAAAACAGAGCAATGAAGCCCAGTTACCTCCTTAACGTACCCAAGCAAAACGCCAGGTGCAGTCTTACAGTACAGCAATTACACAGGAGGTACTGTACACTCAGCAAGGTCTCCTGCAAAAGCAAAAAGCAAAAAGCTTTGCTTTGGACTCTCCTGATTAAAACAAACATTTTTCCCATGTTAAGTATACTCGATTTTGCTTTTCAGATTAGAAACGCCTATGGTATACATCAACATGATTAAACATGTTTAAAATAATAAACCTTAGATTCTATTATTTCAATTGTAAGAATTCTAATCTGGACTGAGTCTGATATACCTATATATCCAAATTCTGATTTCCACAATGAGAATTTCCAACGAGCCTATGTGTGCTTCATTACACACACACACACAAATACACACATGCACGCACACTCCACTTAAACCTTGACTTATAGCAGAGGAAGCCTTAGCCCCTGCATCATCTCCCACCCAATTACTTGCTAAAATGAAATCATAATAGGTTAGCTAATAAGCTTTCAAAGCAAGCTTTATCATAATCTCATCTATGCTTTGCTGTTATTTAACCATTTATCATAGTTAAACAACGATTTGCAAGGGGAAAGTAATAAAAATGCAAAGAAAAAGAAAACCTGATGAGCTGGTAGCAAACAATTCTGTATAAGACATAAAACTAACCCAAAGAAAGACTCTTCTTTCAGATATACTGTCTTCTTGTATTTTTACAACTTTTAAAGATCTGCTAAACTTGTTTCTGCAGACCCAGTTCAGAATGTGATGGCAGAGAGTCAGACTACTGGAGTGGGTTTTAGAACATCAGTTGCCCAGTGAAAACCAAATATAATTTCTTCCTGAAGAGAACATTCCTCATTAACTTTTAAAACAAACAACATCTTTATAAAATGGCTCATTCTCTGTTGTTCGTGTGTGTTCACACTACAGAGTTCCAGAAAGTTTATCTCTAGCAGCAGGGTGCTGAGAGAGCAGTTTCGCTTATACTTGAGGCTTCTTCCCCCTCTTCAAATATTTATAATTGCAATAAACAAACACAGATGTGGGGTTTTGTTTGTTTCTTTTTTCTTTTCTTTTTTTTTTGTATGCTAACTAAAAGCCTTGCCCTGTGAAAATGGCATATGGTAAGGATTTGCAGTATGGTTTGATTTGGAATATTCTAGAAATGATGCAATTGTTTAATGAATCCTACATAGCAAGTATAAAAATTTTCGGGTTGTCTAAATAATAAAGTTTTTACAAGTCCTCTAAACCTTGCTACAATTAGATAAGTTATTGTATTTAGATAGATCTGGCAGAGTTAGCTAAAAGCCTGAAAATATCTGGCCTGCCTTAAGAGCATTAATCAAATACAACCTAGTGGATAGGAATCTTGAACAGATGCTTCTGCTTTTGCTGGAATGTCAGTTAATGCATTGGTGGGGATGTGTGAGTAGCGAGGTCATCGTTTATTTTAATACTGTGGAGGGCTTACTGTCTCTATGGCTAAACAGCTCTGTCAATTACAGGCTTTGGAGTACTACTCAGAGTGAAAAAGATTCCCAATCATGTCACTACTTCCACAAGTAGACACTGAGTCAAGAGTACAGTCACATTCATTTTATTTTCTTTATCTTATTTTATATACCAACCAGTTTCCCCTCCCTCCTCTCCTCCCATTCCCTCCCCTAACCTACCTTCCCCACCCCCATCCACTCCTCCTCCATCTCCATTCAGATGGGGTAAGGTCTCCCTTGGGAATAAAGCTGAGGCAAAACCAAGTTCCTACCCCTTGCATCAAGGCTGGAAAAGGCATCCCACCATAGGGAATAGGTTCCAAAGAGCCAGCTCATCCATCAGGGATGGGTCCTGGTCCCACTGCTAGGGGCCCCACAAAAGGCCAAGCTATACAACTGTCACCTAGATGCAGAGTACCTAGGTTGGTCCTGTGTGACTCCCTAGCTGTTGGTTCAGAGTCCGTGAGCTCCCACAAGCTCAGGTCAGCTGTCTCTGTGTTTTCCCATCATGATCTTGACCCTCCCTCCGCCCTTGCACAAAATAATCAGAATATAATCCCTCCACCCTCTCTTTAGCTGGATTCCCTGAGCTCTTCCCAGTGCTTGGCTTTGGATCTCAACATCTGCTTCCAACAGGTACTGGATGAAGGCTCTATGATGACAATTAGGATAGTCACCAATCTGATTACAGGAGAAGACCAGTTCAAGCACCCTCTCCACAATTGCTAGGAGTCAGTTGGGTCATCCTTGTGGGTTCCTGGGAGTTTCCTTGGCACCAGGTTTCTCCATATCCCCTCTATCAAGATATCTCTTTTATTACTCTCCCCTTCTGTCCCATTCCCAATTCCACCATCCTGATCCCTCATGTTCCCATCCCCCATCCCCTTCCCTCTACTCCCCCATCCCCTTTCCTCTACTCCCCCATCCCCTTCCCTCTACTCCCCCATCCCCTTCCCTCTACTCCCCCATCTCCTTCCCTCTACTCCCCATCCCCTTCCCTCTACTCCCCCATCCCCTTTCCTCTACTCCCCCATGCCCAGTTCACCCAAGACATCTCATTTATTTTCTCTCCTCAGAAAAGAGAAAGACCCTCTTTTTAGTGTCCTCATTTTTACCTCGCTTCTCTGGGGCTGAGGACTATAGAATGGTTATCTTTTGCTTCGCTATATAAGTGGATATTTAATATCCACTCATGAGTGAGTACATGCTGTGTTTGTCTTTCTGGGTCTGGGTTACCTCACAAAGGATTTTTTTTTCTAGTACAGATTTAAACAGAAAATTCTTATCAGAAGAATCTTGAATGACTGAGATACACTTAAAGAAGTATACAACATCCTTAACTATCAGAGAAATGCAAATCGAAACAATTCTGAGGTACCATCTTACACCTATCACAATGGCCAAAATTAAAAAACGCTAATCATGGTCTATGTTGAACAGGATGTGGAGTAAGGGGAACACTCTGCCATTGTTGGTGGAAGTACAAAATTGTACAGCCACTTTGGAAATAAGTATGGAGGCTTTTCAGAAAAATTGGGAAACAATCTCTCTCAAGACCAAGTGACACCACTCTTGGGTATATACACAAATGGTGTTCAACCATACTGCAAAGATACTTGTTCAACTATGTTCATAGCAGCATTATTCATAATAGCCAGAACCTGGAAACAACGTAGATACCCTTCAACCAAAGAATGGATAAAAAAAAAAAATAGGGTATATCTATGCAATGGCATATTACTTGGTGGGAAAAAAACAAAGACATCATGAAATTTGCAGGCAAATGGACAGAACCAGTCACATTTATTTAATACTGGCTCAAGACATCTAACACTGAGCCCTGGTGTTGAGTCACATGCCAAAATAATGTAAATGTTCTCTGTCCTGTACAGGTGATAGTCTGCGTTGGCCTCAGTTGCCTTTGGAAATATTGTAAAATACATAAATATATTCTCATTCTCTTTGATGTTCTATTTTCTGACAATACATTTAAAAGCCCACTGTACAATTTTCTGGGCTCTAAAATACATATTGAGTTTTAAGGGCACCCATAAGTCTTCGATAGTTTTTTTGCACACTTTGAACTCTTTTTTATCTTTCCAAGCATTTTAACATTCTGGAAAGATGTCAGTGCTCCTCCCAGTGTCTGTCCTGAACAGGAAATGTTCTCTGCTGTAGTATCATGAGCTTGTTGCCACAAAGTATTTTAAAATTATAGCATTTCTATACACATTTGCATAGTATAACGGGTTAAAAAGCATGGAGGGGATATTAACTGACCATAACTGAATACTATATGAATATTCATGATCATTTATGCCCTGACAATGCTTAAGCATGCATGGACAGCCCATTTACGGTGTTTCTTCAGTTGTCCCTATCCTGGGCAGTCCTAGATGTTCGTGTTATTGTCATACCCGGGGTTCCAGAGTCTTCCTTTATGCTGTCTATCAGCGTTTTGGGGGCCTTCCTCTTTGCCTTATCCCATGCACTCCTCCAAGCAGTGCTACTTTTGTTTATCTGGAAGAAAACCTCAGTTCAAAGAAGGGAACTATTTCAGACATCAAGAGGTAGATAGGGATAGTGAGGACTGTGTTCCAGACACTAGGGAAGGTTTGGTCAGCAAGAGACATAACAACAACAACAAAATTACAAGTATATGAGACACTTGCCTTGAGCTGCCTTCTTTAAAACTCCAAAGCCTGGCCAATGAAATGTTCCTCAGAACAGTGGCTGAATGTGTTTGAGAGATATGAATGTTAAGACAAAGAAAGTAAAAATATGTTCTCCATAATCAAATGCATGTTGAAATATATCTTTGCTCTGTTACTTTTAGATGTGTGACTTTATA
>NC_022020.1:63287466-63304130 GCF_000317375.1 Microtus ochrogaster
TCTCATGTGTGTGTCACTATGTCTGTGCCTAAGGCGTCCAGAAGAAGGCATTGGATCCCCTCTAGCTGGGGTTATGGAGTTAAGGTGTTGTGAGCCACAGTGTGAAGTACTGAGAACCAAATTCAGGTGCTCTGGGGTAGTAACAAGTACCCTCAACCACTGACCATGTCTCCAGGGCAAGGTGTGTGACTTTAGAAGTGTTAACTAAGTTCCCTGGGTTTCACTTCATTACACAATGAAAATTCTCTCTTCATAAACATTAGAATATTAGAAATAGTATATACCTAATACATAGTATATTCCATTTAATAGACGCTATACAAACTGGAGAATCTGTCTTTATATTCCTTTGTAGAGAATTTCCATATTTGATTTGTGCAAGAGGATTTATGGAGGAAGCCACTCTTGAGTTTCCAGACTGTTCTCACATTAATGTTTCACTCTGTTCTAAGAAAAGGAATACTACTTTTTGTCTGATTTTGCTTTTCATGTCTATCTGAAAAGCCTGTGATTTGAGAGAAAGCAGAAAATTGCGCCTGAAATCAGAAACAAAGGGGGGAAATGAGAAAAATATGCAGATGAAATCAAAGCACATTAAAATAATTCTTATTAAGAGTCAATATATGTGACTCTGTGTAATCCATGATGCACAAAAAAGTCTGTGAGAATTAATAAAATATTTAATTCTGACATTTACAAGAAAGATACTGATAGATAACAGGAATAGAAGACAAAATGACTTTCCTAAGTAATTTCAAACAAAAAATTTAATTAGATACTTGTTTATGAATGTCAGTTGTCTTAATCATCAATCCATTCCCATTTCATACCATGTTTATCAGTGCTTTTCAAGTTGCTGAAAACTAGATACAAATATGAATGAAGTGTTGCCATTAGGATGGGTCTAAAAGGATGAATTCAATGTTGACAGAGATATTCATATATTGTTTATCAGAATGTAAAGTGGCATATTCTCTTTACAATTTTTAAGTATTTTTTATTTATTCTTTGGTAATCTTGATCCAATTCACTCCAAACTTCCCCCTCCAACTCCCGCAGACAAGTCCCTGAAACATGTCCCCTCCTCATCCCCATGTTCCCCTCACTCCTCGCTGAGTGCACTCAGTGCTGTGTGCTAGAATAGTAACTCGTCTTGATGACTTGATCTTGTACAGGTCTTGTGTAGGTGCCCATGGCTACAGTGAGTTCTAGAGGCCGTGTCATTTCTAGAGGACCGAGTTTCACATCACTCTTCTGTGCTAGAATAGTGACTCATCTTGATGACTTGATCTTGTACAGGTCTTGTGTAGGTGCCCATGGCTGCAGTGAGTTCTAGAGGCCGTGTCATTTCTAGAGGACCGAGTTTCACATCACTCTTCCTCAAACTCTGTTCTTGCATTCTGTCCTAGTTACTTTCTACTGCTGTGATAAGACACCATGACCAAGGGACCTTATACCAGAAAGCATTTATTTGAGCCTCATGGCAGCAGGCAGGCAGGCAGGCAGGCAAGGCTCTGGATTGATAGCTGAAAACTCACATCTTGAGACACAATCATGAGGCAGAAGGAGAGTGAGACTGGGAAGAGCTTAAGTATGTTTAACCTCACAATACACCCGCGGTGATACAGCTCCTCTAACAAGGCTACACCTCCGAATCCTTCTCAGTCAACTGGGAACAAAGTATTCAAATATATAAACCTATGGGGGTTATTCTCATTCAAACCACCATGTTCCACATATATTAAAAGAAGAGTTCTTGAGGTGGGGTACAGGCTGTAGTCTGAAAAAAATCCAACAATGGATGTCTCCTGGCAGAAAAGCCAATGACAATGACCTGCTAATTGTTCATTCCACAAGACTGGATATCTTAGCAGCTCCCACCTGATGCTGGAGTCCCAAGGAAGTTCTAGAGACTTGTTAATCTTTGGTCTAAATTGGAATCCCAAAGAAGCAAGTTTTAACACTAGCAAAGGCATGCCTCAGAGACAGGATAGATGAATTTGCCAGCAAAAGTGAGGACAAGCAGGCAAAAGTTTCCTTCTTCAATGTCCTTTTATATAGGTTGTCACCTGAAGGTGACAGATTTAAAGTGGGTCTTCTCAAATGATCCCATCAAGAAAATTTATCATAAGCTTACCCAGCTGCTTGGGTTTTAGTTGATAACATATGAAGTCAAGTTAAAAAACCAAGATTAGCCATCACACGATCTTTCTTTCCTTCTTTTGAATTGTTCCTTGAGCCTGATGCCAGGGTTGTTACAGATGTCCCATTTAGAACTGAAAACTCACAGGCATTTTTTCCTCAACACTGTGGCCAATTATGAATCATTGTATTAATAGTTGCCCACTGCACAAAGAGGTTTCTCTGAGAAAAAAGTTGAGAGTATCCCTACTCTGTGAATACAAACATAAATGTTTAGAATAAAGCTTGCCAGCATGTCAGTTTAACATAACAGACTCACTTCCTAGGGCCTAAGATAGATACCCTGAGCCATGGATTTTTATCGAATTCACTAGATTGGACATGGGTTCCCTCTTGTGGTGCAGGCCTCAAATCCAATTAGAATACATTTGGTTCCACTATTGTACCAATGAGTACATTATGCCCGACAAGTCACTACTGCAGTGTTGATTCACAATCAGGTAATAATAGCACTGATGGCTTTTCTCACTCATTGTCATGTATAACACAACCAACTGAGAAGAGGTTTTCAGATCAGATCCACTTTAATTTGTTTATGCCTTACAGCAATAGCAGGTTGTGTCTTCAGCAATTGAGTCTTACTATTTATTTCTAGTGGGCAACCAAGGCCAAGAGCAAGAACCTCTGCTGTTTGGGGGGCTCCTGGAGCCTCCCTAGCCAATAACCCATAGGGAGGTGTCCTGTCATTGAGACTTTTATTTTATGACCTATGTCTTAGAGAAAGCAGTACCCATGCATGAAAGGTACTTGTGTTCAAACACCTTTTTCTTAAAGTTACTTTACAAAATAATTGGTTTTCAGAAGGTTTTTCATGTCATTGGTTTTGGTTCACGCACCCCAGTTCCTTCCTCTTCCTCATCTTCCTCTTTCAATCCACACTAGAACCTTTCACCACTAGTAGTCTATTATTCTTTAACCTCTTAAGACCCCTTTCTGTTCCTTTTTGTGGTCTCTTTCTAATTTATTGATGCCTATAAATACTCCAGATTAATAAATCATTCTAACACTCAAATTGTAGGCTCCAGATATGAGAGAGAACATGTGTTGTTTGTCTTGCTGGGTTTATGTTACCACACTTAGCTTAATAGTTTCCAGTTCTTTCCATTATCCTGAAAAGTTTTGGATTTCATTTCTCTTCACAGCTGAGCGAAATTCCATTGTGGATGTTTCATTGGGGTCTATCTGGATGAGTCAGCCTGAACCTCCCCTCCATGAGCTCTCATCAGCCCTTTTGATTGAGCTCAGAACCTGCAGCTGAATCCCAGCTTAGTCTGGCCACCCTTGCCTGCACAGCCCCAACCTTCAGGCTCTGACCAGGACAGACAACACCTGCCTCCAATCTACAGGCCCTTCACACACTATTGTCAAGTCTCTCTACTCAGCAAGACTGCACACATCCTGTGCCAGAGTCTAACTAGGTGGGTCCACCTGGTTGTACCTTAAACACACTCTCCAACCCCAAGATCTACCCCCAATCTCCAAGCATCGACCACATATTCTGCATACCAATCCAGTGCTTTGTGTTCTGTCTTCAATCCACCTAAGCCAAATCCAAGTTCTAGGCCCAACCCAGCCCACAGAGCCTGTGTTCTGCCCATTGCTCTGTCCACATCATACACTGAACTAACAAAAGAAGTCCATATGTCCAGATCTCTTTGTGAAAATGCAACAATCTGAAAGGTTAAGCCAGTATCATCCACTCTCATAGCCTCCTGCTCTATAGAAATTTTCACCATGGGATTTCATAAATGAACCCCAGACTGGAAAAAACATAATACAGAAGACACAAAGAAACAGATCAGTGAACATAAAAATACTTTAATTTAAAAAGAATAAATGCCTAAGTGATGCCCAAGAAAACAAAAACATGGGCTGATAGAAATGGCCAAGATAATGTAGGATTAATACTGAAATTTAATAAAGAGATAGAAGCATTGAAGAGAACTCAAGTTGAAATGAAAATGGAATTTAAAAACCTAATATCTCAGCTGATGAACTGATGAATGTATGAATGTGTAGAATGAATCAAGATGAAGATATAGTATCAGGACTCCAAGATGCTCAAGTCTCTCCAGTGAAAAAAATAAAAACAGGAGAAATGAATATGCAAAAAATATGACACTGTGAAAAGATTAAATCTTTTAATTATGGGTATGTATTTAAGAGAATAATCCCAGAACAATGGCATAGACCAGATCTTCAACAATATCGTTAAAAAAGAAAAACTTCCCCAAACTAAGAAAAGACATACCTATACAGATATAAGAAGTCTACAGATCACCTAATTGACAAGATCAGAAGAGAAATCCCCCATGAAACGGCATAGTTAAAGCACTAAGTATGTAGAGGAATCCTACTGAAGAGAGGGAGAAAGGCTTGGAAGAGCCAGAGGGGTCAAGGATACCACAAAAGAACCCACAGAATCAACTGAACTGGGCTCATGGGAGCTCATAGAGACTGACCCACCAACCAGGGAGCCTGCACAGGACTAATATGGGCCCTCTGCATATATGTGACAGTTGTGTAGCTTAGTCTTCTTGTGGGACTCCCAGTAGTGGGAACAGGGACTGTGTCTGACTCTTCCACCGGCTCTGGGACCCTAATCCTCATGCCGAGTTGCCTTGCCCAGCCTTAATCCAGAGCAAGGTGCTTAGTCTTTGGTACAACTTGCTATGCTATGCTTTGTTGAAATCCATGTGAAGCCTGCCCATTTCTGAGTAGAGATTGAGGAGGAGTGGAGGCTGGAAGCAGGGAAGCAGATGGGAACAAAAGACTGGAAAAGAGGAATGGGAAACTGTGGTTGGGATGTAAGATAAGAAAGTAAATAAATAATAAGCAAAAACTTTTCCAAAAGAATTTTAGAAGCAGCAAGAGAAAAAAAAACACTTGAGTCACATATAAAGAAAAACCCATCAGAATAACAGCTTATTTCTCAATGGAAACTATGAAACCTAGGAGATACCAGAGTGATCAGTTCCACGTCCTAAGAGACCATGAAAGCCAACACGTATGCAATAAAACAGTCTACCATAGTTAAAGGATAAGGAAAAACTTTCCATGATATAAAAGTCTAAAAAGAATTTGTGCCCAACAGACAAACATTTATAAACAAACAGGTAAATCAATAAATAAATTAGGTAGGATAAAGAGAGGATTATTCCTAATAGCCAAGAAACTGGAGAAAGAAAACTAAGGCAGCTATAATGACTGAGCTATAAAGTACAATTGAGAACATAAACAACACCACCAAAACAATCAACAACACAATGACTGCAATCACCACTTACCTTTCAATAACTCTAACTATTAATGGACCCAATTATCCAATCAAAAGACACAGGCTGACTGAATGAGTTACAAAACAAAAGCCTTCTCTCTGTTGTCTACAAGAGAAACAGCTTCGAGAGAGACATCACCTTGAGCGTAAGGATGGACAAAGGACTCCAATCAGGCAAGACCGGTGTTCCTCTCGGAAAGCCTGAAAAATGGACTTCAGAACTAACTGGACAAGATAATGAAGGATGCTTCACTCTAATCAAGGTGCCAATCAGCCAACAAGATGGTGCTGTACTAAATGATAGGCACTGAATTCCGGTTCACCCAGTATCATAAAAAGTGTGCTACTGGACTAAAAACCCAAATTAATATCAACCAACTCATAGGAAGTGATTTCAGTACCCCAATTTCATCCAATAACTGAGTTGTTTGGACGAAATAGTAGAAGTGAAACATCAAAATTAGATGACATCATACGTGAAAAGGAGTTAAATGATAGCTCCAGAGTATTCCACCCAAACACTAACGAGTACACATGGAAATTTCTCTAAATTAGACCACATCTTGGAACAACAAAAGAAAAACATCTTAACAAAATCAGAAAGACTGAAATAACTTCAGATATTCTATCTAACCGTAATCCAACAAAACTTCACATAGGAGACAAACAAATCTTTAGTAAGTACACAAATTCATGGAGATATAACAGTCATTACTAAATGATGCATGAGTCAAAGAATAAATTAAAAAAGAAATAAAAATTTCCTGGAACTGAATAAAAATTAAAACACTACAAAATCTCTGGGACACATTAAAAGCAGTTCAATGAGGTAAATTTACAGCTTTAAGGGCCTACATTTAAAAAAAATCAGAAGGAATACAAATAAATCACTTAATGATATCATTTTTAAAACATGGGAAAACAAGAACAAACCAAACCCAACCCAGATGGCAAAATATAATAAAAATCTACTGCAAAATTAATGAATAGAAATAAAACAATAACAAGAATCAATGAATCTAAGAACTGAATCTTTGCAAAGATTAACAAGAGTGACAGACCCTTGGCCTAACTAACCAAAAGAAAGAGAGGACCTAAAATAACAGAAGAAGAAATGAACAAGGTAATATTACTACAGACAGCAAAGACGTTCAGAATATTATAAAGAAGTATCTTTAAAAACCTGTACTCTGTTACATTGGAAAGCCTTAAAAATGTGGCAAATTTCTAGATTTACCCAAATAACCAAAAAGAAAGAAAGAAAAATTAACAACCCAACAAAGAAAATTGAAATCGTAATAAAACACCTTCCAGGAACAAACAAAAAAAAAAGTACAGGCCCAGTGAAGTCTCAAGAGCATTCCGTCTGATTTTTTGAAGAAAATCTACAGCCAATCCTTCTTAAACTAATAATAAAAACAAAAGAAACAGAAGGAACACTGCTCCCAAACTTCTTCTATGAAGCCAATATCACTCTAGCACCTTAACCAGGGACAGAAACAACACAAAAAGAAAACTACAGGACAATATATACAACGAACTTAGGTTTTTAAATTCTTAATAAAAGACTTTCAAACTAAACACAAACATACATCAAAAAGATTATCCACCATGGCCCAGTTGGTTTCATTCCAGAAATGGGGGGATGGTTCAATATACACAAGTTAATACATGTAATAAATCACATAAATGAACTTAAAGACAAAAGTCATATTGTTAATCGTCTTAGTTGAGGTTACTAATGCTATGATGAGACACCATGACCAAAAGCAACTTTGATCAGAAAAACTTCTGTTTGCAATGGGCTGTGGTTAATGCAAAGATCACAACTGTAGTATTGAACTTGGAATAGATGTCAACCTTCCCCCATCCAAGGCTCAGGAAATATCAAGAAAGGAAACGGAGGGGATATGCAAGCTGGGAGCCAGGGATGAGAGCTGTGGTATTGGTATCAACACACAACAATTGGCAGCAGCTGTGTTTATCTGCCCAAGAACTGCACAAGATCAAGGCAGTCAAGACTGCAGTATGGAAGTGAAGGGATCTCCTGTGGATCCACCCCTGCTGAAGGACCTAGGGCCATTGATGACTGCAGAGGAGGAGGAATAACTGTCTTTATGGTCTCACAGCATGCACATATAGGCACAGCACCAATCAGAGTTAGAAGGTTGTTGATAACAATGTCATGAAAAAAAAAAAAGAGAAGAAAACTAAAGATGGGTGGAGAACACCAGCTGGGAAGTTGGAAGGCAATGGAGTAAATGGGTGTGATTAAAAAATACACTATATAAATAGAGATGATGCTGATGGGGCATCTTTGGGGCTTTTGAAAATGACAGCATCTAGAATTAATTAGTGCTTGTGACTGCACAATGTAGTGTATGTACCACTGCTTGCCAAATGATACACTTTACAGGGATGGACATAACCTGCATATTATATACCATGAAATTGGAGGTGTTAAAATGGTGGTAACATACTCCATCTTTAAATTCAGGATCAAGTAGACTGTCGTACGTGATATTGTTTCACTGAGCAGATGATAAGAGACTTAATAAGCACAATAACAGCAGTAAGGCGATGAAAAGATCTGTCACCAAGAAGCTGAGCATCTGATGATTGTAAGACACAATTTCATCTAACGCAATTGGTACAGGAACTAGAAAACATTTAATGAAATCATATTACTGAGAGTCTCATTGATGCAAGCAAGCACTTACAGCTGTAGGGTTTTACGTTGACTTGTTTGGTGTCTGGATTACCCGTGAGAGACCGACGTGGTGTCTGTTGCTTTCTGAAAGAGATATAACGTAATTGGACACAGTTCCTTTATAAAGCCAAGTTTTATGGGAAATGCCAGAATAAAATGGGGGGAGGGGCAACAGCACACAATCTGAGTCATAAGAGTCCCAGGTACCAGGAAAAGTGTTTTTAAAAATTAAGGAAAAAAGTAAAAGTTGCAGGGAGGGGTGGGGCAGGTGGTGAAGCAGGAGCAGGGAGCTCAAGTGGACAGACAGTAAGAAAGACACGCTTGTGATGTGTTTTGTTTGAGCACTGAGAAGGGGTGTGTCACTCAACAGAGCAGGAACTCAGCTGGTAGCTGCTATATAAGACAGCTACAAAATGGGGCCTTTCATCTGATGGTGAGCTCCGTTATTAACCCAACAACAGACTCTAGGTGTTATACGATTTCCCAGAAGATGCACATTCGTCAAAATTTACAATTTTAGGGGCTTGTCATTTTCCCCTGTGGATCTTATGAACCTCTTCATTGAATGACCCAAACGTATCTCTGTGTATATGTCAATAACTTCACCTGTCCTTACCAGTCTTTTATGGAAGAGAGTAACAGTATGCCGTACATGTGGGCACCGGCATTCGGACAGTCCTCTACTTTCAGGCGTACGGAAGCGGCAGAGATGTGTTTGCAGATGTGACATGAAACTGGATCTGTAATAACTTGACACACCTCATAAATGCTTCTTTCTGTTGGCCTTGCTGGAAAGTCGCACACAGCTCATCTCCCCTGCTGCTCACAAAGAGCTTATTTAGCTGTGACAAAGTGGTGTCTCTACATTGGTAACTTTGGTAACTGTGAGGACCGAGCCTTTGTTTACTCATAGTGGCATGGATCAGGAATGAGACACGCACCTTTTCTGTGTTAGGACTGTTGAGAGGCATAATTTACCCTGCTTTGATGAGTTCTATTGTTTGTCTCTGCCACTGCAAGTGAGGTTGCTGTTAAAACAAGTTCAACATCGTTGTCAAAGAACACGACCGCCTTTTGAGCACAGACCGACATGATTTTATACATCACTCTCTAGGCTCACAATGTTACTTCTTTGCAAATATTTGCATAGTCCTTTGATAGCATTGTATATCCATGCTAAATAAACTAGATGTGATGTCTCAGACTTTGCTATGGACTATCTCCACTCTCTTTTCCAAATGCTGTTCATACTTATAATTTAAATACAGTCTACATGCAGAAAGAAAATTAATGGCTTAGGAAGTTAATCTTCATTTGTCTTGAGTTTGTCAACTATCTAACGCTGCCACAAGTTTCATGCTAAATTAATCATTTGGCCCTCCTTACATACATATAATTTAGAAAGGAAAAATAATTCACTTCTTGACAGGTTCTGGGAAGAACTCATTTTTTCCAAAATTTTAAAGGTTCTCTGGGAAAACAAAATTTATGACATCTTAATGGGGCTACGGGCTGCCTAGCAATTTGGTCAAATACTCTGTGGGTGTCTGTGGGTGTGCTTTGGAATGAGATGAGTGTGTGCACGGATACTGAGTGAAACAAACCGCACTGTGGGACAGGGTATGACTTCTCTAATCCTCAGCAGCCGTGGCTAGCAACAGATAAATAGAAATGGTGGCTCCCCGTGAGTTAAGGATAACTCTTCAATGGGGACGTGCTCTGCTAGGCCACAGCTGCCCTGAGCTAAGAGTGAGTTTTCTTCCCTCACAGATTTTATTCCAATGGGAACTGTTGTTGTTCCTGCTCCACAGAACTGCTTGGAAACTGATGTATATAAGGACAAAAAATAAACCCAAAACAAACAAACAAAAGGTAAGATTGTGTCTCATGATTTCCTAGAGTGAGGAGGGCATGTCCCCATGCCTAAAGTCAGGACTAGAATAGAAATTTTAGACCACTTCTCTCGAGGATGAAAGTCATTTCCAAGCTTGTTATTATATTGCGTCCCAGCTAGAAAACAGTGATGGAGGGGAAAAGTAAATCCAGAAAACCCATTCTATACTTCATCTGTCTACTACTATTAGCTTTCAAAAATTTCATAAATCATTTTTTTTTCTTAAAACAACCTGGTCTGGTCTTCAAGTGGTAATTCTCCTGATGGGCCGTGAGTTCACAGCTGTGTGCCAGGGAGCACACTGCCTACTGTCTTCTCAGACTTTTTACACTCCATGCTTTGTTTCCATGTTCTAATGGCATCAGTGAGATGCACATACTGCATTACACCTGTTCTTTCTTGACCCAATGAAATCCTCCTTCTCCTTAAATTGAATAAAAATGTTGCCATCCATGTGCTGACTAAAACCCCTTACTGAAGGCATTAATATTCTCAATAGTGTTAAACCCATTGTTTCCGTCTTTGCTATATTGGAATTTAAACCTTGGATGAATCTTATCTTCTTTCAGAAGTAATTTCTATCTATTTTATTCAATGCCATAAAATTCTCCTAGAATGTTCCCGCTCTTTTTCTCCTGCTCTGAATTTCCTCAATGATTATCTACTTCCTCGATTTCACAGAGTTTAGAAATCTACTACATTCATCCTCCCCACCATAGAATATAGTATACATGATATCAACACATTGTATATTATATTCGCTTTTGTAAATCAAGATTCCAAAATAGTGGTATGCTTAAAGAATCTTCACCCCACATTTGTTGTATAAATAAAGGAGTTCTATAAATTATTTTTCAACTTTTTGAAAATTTCTATTATCCCTCCCTTAAAGTTATTGATCTAATGGGTGAAAGAGAGCCTCCAAACAATCATGGCTATTGCCATCACCCTAAATTGCACCCCAAGACTTGAAGATAAAGACCCTATTATTGAAAACACAACATGCTTTGAACATTGGATTTGAAGGAATCAAGATGGTATTGACCACAATATTGTAAGTGTGCTATAATATTGAAAGAATCAATGAGATATGATATATATATATGTGAATTGATATATATTGATGGTGAGATAATGATATATAGCATATCTCTACAAAATATTGTTAATGATAGAGTTAAAATCAATTATATGCCTGAATGTTCACAGAAGCCTAACATGTAATTATCCCAAACTGAAATGAATCAAAAGATCTTCAATAAAGACACTTAAGGAAATGTTCGACATACTTAGCCATCAGGGAAATGCAAATCAAAACAACTCTGAGTTCCCATCTTACACCTGTAAGAATGGCCAAGATCAAAAACACCAATGATAGCTTATGCTGGAGAGGATGTGGAGTAAGTGGAACACTCCTCCATTGCTGGTGGGAGCAAACTGGTATAGCCGCTTTGGATCTCGGTATGGCGGTTTCTCAGAAAATTGAGAGTCAACCTACCTCAGGATCCAGCAATACCACTCTTGGGCACATACTCCCTACTTTTGTGTCTTCATTTTTTTTATCCCGGGTCCCTGAGTGCTGTTTATTTACTCATAGCTGTGTGATCATCCACTGAAGAATGTAGAACCTAGCAGGGGCCACACCACTAAGGAAAGCAAACTTGCCCTCCCTTGGCAGCTATCAATTTGCAACAGTTCCACAGCTAGGAAAGACTTCAAGAGCATTCCCTGCCCATGGTGGAATTTTGTCTGGGTTGAGCTTGCACATGCCGTGTGCATGTGGTCACAACCACTGTAGAGACATACGTGCAACTGCCCTGTTTTAGTAGGAAAAGAGTTTGCTTGTAGGTATTCACCACCTCTGATTGTTACCATCTTCCCGCCCCCCCCTCCCTCTGGTGGGAATGTAAACTGGTAGATACACTCTGGAAGTCAGTGTGGAGAATCCTCAAAAATCTACACATGGTCCAGGTGCATCGCATACACCTGAAAGACTCTATATTCTCCTATGGATAATATCTGCTCACTCATGTATATTGAGACTCTACTCAAAATATTCATTATATGGAAATGGCCTAGCTATCCACTGGCTGATAACTAGATAAGGAAAATACAGTATATTTGCACAATGAAACATTATCAGCTGTTAAGAAGGTGTATGAAAATGGATGATGCCGGAAATGATGACTTTTAGTAAGATAACTCAGATCCAGGCATGTTTGGATATGCACACACTTACTAGAATAAAAATAATGTTCTCTCATTCCTGTTAATCTGCTAATTTGGAAGCTATTGAATGCAAGGAAAAGTCTGGCAGCCATGTTCATGATTTATGACTCAGAGTTAAATCATTTACTTTTAGTGAGGGGCACTGAGGGAGGAACAATCATAAAAACTAAATCATGTCCACCTGAAATGCTATGATCAAGGCAAGACTTTTCCATTCTTAGCCAAGAAAACATCACCCCTTGTCAGTAATGAAGGAAACACATCATAAACATTAAAACTATTGTATTGGGGTTTGTTGCTATTGTTTTGTTGTTTGAGACAAGGTCTCACTGTGTAGCTCAACTTCCCCTCAAGGCTGTGATTCCCCTGTGTGCCACCAGCCACGTGCTGAGACTACAGGCTAGTGCTAACCTCTCATGGCTTTAGGATATATTTTCACTTGAAATGCTAGCATATGGACTGCCATACAAAGAGATAAATGCAGCTACAAATAAACCACTAAATATAGAAGTTTTTCCAAGTAAAATTGCTTTCATTCATTGCCTTCATACATATCTCCATAGGGAAACTAAAAATCATTTTTAAATGCTATAAAGTTAAGTGTGGCATATGTTTTTTGAAGATCACAAAGTTAGAAGTTAATTTAATTAATGTGAATTATTAGTCAAATGTTCATTTCATTTAATTGAAATAATGACAAAGAAAATAGGTGTTATAATTGATATTGAATCAATATTCAAAAATAATTTTCATATTTTATTTCGTTTCTGACAACTTTGTTGTATCCGTATCATATGACTGTCATTTATACCTCAATTTTCCTCACATCAAATCTGACATTTTATTATTAATATCAGCAAAGGCGTATTTTTTTCTATCAATATTTGACTTTTTAGTTACACTACTACCATTTAGCCTAGTTTTCTATCATTTATTTCATGGAAAAGTAGGTTAAACAAGATTCTAGTACTAATGCTAAGTCCAAGGATCAAAACTGGGATGTAGATAAGCCAGAAAGCTTCTGTGCAACAAAAGAAAGTGCCAACGAAATGAGGAAGTGACCCACAGAATAAAAGAAAATCGCTGCCAAGTACATATCTGAAAAAGGGTTAACATCTAGAATACACAAAGAACTAGAAAGAAAGAAAAGAATATGAAAACTAAACTAAATATACACAAAAAATTTAAACAGAGCTAAATGGAGTCACAGTAAAGAAATACAAATAGGAAAAAATTTTAAGTGGTGTTCACCATCTCTAGTCACCTGGGAAATACCAATGGAAACCCTTTCTGATTTCAAATCACCTAAACCAGAATGGTTACCACAAAGAATACAAATGACAATAAATATTGAGGCGGATGTGGGAAAAGAAAGATTCTTATTTACCATTGGTGGGAGTGTGAACCAGTGTGACTACTTTGGGGAGGATTAGAAGGTGTGAACTTATTGGTGAAGGTGTCTCACTGATGGTAGACTTTGAGGTTTTCTAAAGATTTGTGCCGTTCTCAGAATTTGTCTACTCCTCCAACTGTGGATCAAGACGTGAGCTCTCAGCTGTTCCTGCTACCATGCCTCCGCTCTGCCACCATGAACTCTAACCCTCTGAAACTGTTAACTCCAAATGTAATGCTTTCCTTTATAAGTCCCCACGGTCATGATGTCTCACTAGAGTAATAAAGAAGCAAATAAGTCAGAAATTGATACCACAGAGTGGGCTATTGCTATAACAAGCCAAACCATGATGCTTTTCAGAGGAATTTGGGAGGTATTGGGAATTCGGTCTAGGAAAGCAGTTGAACATTTTAAGCAGGGTTTAGTGGACAATCCTACTAGGAGCATGGAAGATGCTGCTGCTGTGAGCAATGTGGAATATGAAGGCCAGAGCAAGAGGCTTCAGTCTTACCCACTGAACTATAAACCATTCTTGTGATAGTTTGACAAAGAATATGGATAGCATGTGCATTGTCCTAAGAATCTGACTAGAGATAAATTGAAAAGCATTGGATTAATTTTCTTTTCAGGGGAGATTTCAAGACAGTCTGAAACTGATTCTGCTACGTGGTTGCTAGTAACCAATGAAAAAGAGAAAGCAGGGCAAAAAGAAATAAGAACTGTAGTCACATGGCAAGCCCTGCTACAGCGCCTCTCCTCCCATCCTACCTCCATTCTCCAGAGACTCTGCTGGACCTTGTAGTGGATCCAGGTTTCTCCCTCCCTATGAACTCTCCAACACATCTCTTCTACCAAATCCATTCCTTCGTGTCGGCCCACAATACCTACAAACACTTTTCAACCGGTGACCCCACTCCCGTGGCCCTCCCTAGCAGGTCCTCGGGTAGGTGATTCACCCTCTCCTTCCCACCCTCCATTACAGCCTTCCCCATTCTCACCATCAGCCCCAGTAACAACCTGTGTGCAGGTGTCCCTCCTCCCTCCAAAGCTCCATTCCATGGAGAATCCGGCTCCTGTTTCAGAAGCAGGGTCTCTCTAGCCCTTTCATCCCTATCTCTCCAGAGTCTTGTTAGCCATACTTGCAACCTACATGCAGGATCTTTTCATCCCACCACACCTCCCTAATCCATGGTGTAGACGGGATCCCCTTAGCCATTTCCTGAAGCTTTTCTCAGTCTTTTTTTTTTCCTAGCCCACCTCTATTCCTCTCTGCACCACAGACCTGCAGAAGGACTACCTTCCAGAAAACACACAGCCGGTGTATATTCCTAAAATCCAGCTCAAGGAGCTTTCTCCAAAACTGACCACATACTAGGACACAAAGCAACTTGCAGGAAATGCAAGAAAATAGAAATAACACCCTGCATCCTATTTCGTCATCATGGATTTGGCTGGGTATTAACAACAGTGAAAATGATAGAAACTAGACAAACTCACTACTGAATGAAAAATAGAACAAGACAGAAATTAAGAAGGAAGTTAGACTTTTTAGAACTGAATGAAATGAAATTCAACGTATCTTGACCTATAGGACACAATGAAGATGACATTGCCTAAAAGGCACTATCACAGCACTAAATGCCTACATTTTTTTTAAAGTGATAATGGAGAACTCTCCAATACCAATGTAATTCAAAACCTAATAGCTCTAAGACAAAAAAATAAATGGCACCCAATAAAAGTGTAGAGATGAAGAAAAACAAAATTCATGACTGAAATCAATAAAATAGAAATAAAAACAAAAGACAGAAACTCAATGAAACAAGGATTTGGATCTTCGAGAAAATCAATAGGATAAATAAATCCTAAGCCAGATTAGCAAAAGGATGGAGAGTGAATATCAAAATTAATAAAATTAGAGACATGAAAAGGAACATCACAACAGACACTGAGAAAATCCAGGGAATCAAAAGGACATCCATTTTAAAAATGTGTACTCCACCAAACTGGAAAACCTAAAAGAAACGTGTAAATTTCTTGCTATATGCAACCTACTAAAGCTAAATCAAGATTACTTAAGCAATTTAAGCTGACCCATTACCTATACTGAAATATAAGCAGTACTTAAAAGTCTACCAACCATAAAAAAAAACCAGAGCTAAACAGACTCAGTGAAAAATTCTACATCTTCAAAGAATAATTAATGCAATATTCCTCCAATTATTCTGCAAAATAGAAACTAAAGGAACATTGCCCAATTCTTTTTATGAGGCCACAACTACCCTGATGTTTAAACTCCACAAAAACTCAACAATGAAAAAACATCACAGAACAATTACCCTTATAAACATAAGTGCAAAAGTTCTCAATATAGTATTTGTAAACCAAATCCAAGAACAAAGCAAGAATATTATCCACCATATTCAATTAGGCTTCATCCCAGAGACACAGAGATGCTTCAGCATCATAAACTAATAAACGAAATCCACCATATAAATGTACTGAAAGACCAAAATCCACATGGTCGTCCCATAGATGCAGAAAAGGTCTTCGACAAATCAACATCCCTTCATGTTAAAAGTCTTGGAGAGGTTAAGGGTACAAGGGTCATATCTCAACATAATAAAGGCAATTTACAGCAAGTCCACAATCAACATCATTCTAAATGCAGAAAAGCTCAAAGCAATTCTACTAAAATCAGGAATAAAACAAATTTGTCCGCTCTCTCCATACATATCAGCACAGTACTTAAAGCCTTAGCTAAAGCAATAAGCAACTGAAGATCAAAGAGATTTTACAAATTGGAAAGAAAGAATTCAAAGTATCTTTATTTGCAGGTGATATAAAATACATAAATGACCCTTTAAAAATATAGCAAGGAACTAACTCCTAAAGCTAATAAACACTTTCAGGAAAGTAGCCTCATATAAAATTAACTCACAAAAAGGAGTGTCCCGGC
>NC_022020.1:63304483-63306656 GCF_000317375.1 Microtus ochrogaster
TAATATGGTAAAAAACGGCCATCCAAATAAAAGCCATCTACAGATCCGATGCAATCCCCATCCAGATTTCAGCACAATTCACCACAGAAATTGAAAAGACAACTTCCAGCCGTCTGTAAACCCAACTAAACACTTTCATTTATAAGTTCCCTTTGTCATAGTCTTACTAAAGCAATAGGTAAGTGGCTAAGATATACCCCCAGACGGTATTGTATGAGTTAATCGTCTAATACATCATTTATAATTTGGTAACTAACATCTTTAAATTTTTATGCAAGGTTTCTTAAATTTCAGAACTAAACTTTCATTGTGTCATTTTATTATGCTTTTCAAAGACCATTCATTGATCATGGGTTAGGACTGTATCATTCCACAGTTAAAATGCATCAAATGTTAAAAGAATTAAAAATGTGCCAACTCTGTAGACAGAAGTTAAGTTTTAGGTAATTAATAGTTCAAAATTATTTCTCTCAATAATTCAAATTACTTGTTTTGTAGCTATATAATTGATTTTTATTCTAAAAAGAATTATCAAGAGCATTGTATTTTCTTTTTTTACAGGGTACTAATTAGCTTTGTTCTGTTGACAAGTTCATTTCATCTTTACTGATCATCAATACATGATATTTTTTCAAATAGACTTACTATTTTCTCATTAAACTAATGAGCTAAATAAAAATATTAATATTCAATTACGAACTTGTCTGATTCATATCTTAACTGTTAGAAAAACTATGTTTTAAAGTCAATTCTAATTTCATTGATAAAGAATGCAACAATCATTCTGAATTTTATTGTAAATATAAAGTTGTGCAAATTTCCTTTATTACTAATAGAAAATCACAGGCTAGAGTAACAGTCTTTCTTCTTGCCTACTAATGGTTAGTGATACACA
This sequence comes from Microtus ochrogaster, assembly GCF_000317375.1. Classification (NCBI taxonomy): domain Eukaryota; kingdom Metazoa; phylum Chordata; class Mammalia; order Rodentia; family Cricetidae; genus Microtus; species Microtus ochrogaster. The sequence goes on from NC_022020.1 coordinate 63,305,379, forward strand.
CTAAAATTTTCTCACTTCTACATATCTCTAAACCTGTTTTTAAAATTGATGATTGGTGTATATCCACTTATATATACACAGACATGAACATCCACCCACAGAGCACAACACACTATCTGAATTTGCTCATTATAGTTTATTTTAAGGGTTATAAAGTGGGAAACTATAAAATACACAAGAAAAGCTACATATTTCTGAGAGAAAATACACAGCCCTCACTTTGTTTCTACTCACTGACGTTGCTACAACCCAAAGTGAACAGTGGGTACTAAAGTGTGTGGGTTATAAACACGTTGTATTATATTTTATGGTGATGAGTGTGTATGTAGGGTTGTCATTAACAACTAACTGCCACTTGTTTTATTACAAATGTTTAAACACTGTATTTCTCTTCTGGGATAGAAACATAATGGTTCTCTCCTGGGATAGATTTCCACATAAAACAATGGTGACCATATTAAAGAAATAAGTAACTGCTATCTAATAATTATTTTAATTACATTTATATAATTTATTTATTCTATGGGGTGTGGGATATATGCCATGGCATGTATTTGAAAGTCAGAGGACAATTTTCTAGAGTCCGTCTCCCCTTGCAGAAGGTGGAGGTGGGATCCAATGTGGTAGCTAGCCCCAGTAATTGCTTAGCCATTTTAGGATAATATTTTTAATAGTATACTGTATATTTTTAAAAAAAATAAAGACAAAGGGAGTAGATAATATTTTGTTTAAGGATAGAACAGGAGTATAAATATTTGCATAACTAGATAAACTCTATAAGAACCTGAGAACTACAAAGTAAAGAGAAAATTAACTTTTCTCCCAAGCAGTAGTACACTATTGAGCTGATTTTCTTCTTTTAATAGCAAAGAAACACTGGAGGAGGTCAGAAAGTACCGTGGTTGCTGTGGATTTCAGAATGATTCTTTCAGATGGAAGAGTTGATGCTTACAAGAGCCCATAGTGAGAACAAGTTGGAACTGATAACTCTTAGTGTCCCTGTGTCAACAACCCTCAGTAAGGACTTTAGTTTGAACCAAAGTTTCCCTAAGTATGTTGTGTGAATATTCACTTGGTGTTGTTAATTCTAGATCAAAATGTGTGTGTGTCTTTTTTTTTATTTTTTATTCCAACCTTCCTTTATCCCAATAATCCTTTTTCCCCAAGTTCCCCCCATCCTCCTCTTCTCACTTTTCTCTCCCCATCTCCCCTTACTCCCATCCCACCCCACCCCCAAGATCCCAATTTTCTCCCCGGCAATTTTGTCTACTTCCCATA
>NC_022020.1:63306841-63307404 GCF_000317375.1 Microtus ochrogaster
TCTTCCATTGAAGGGCATCTAGGTTGTTTCCAGGTTCTGGCTATTACAAATAATACTGCTATGAACATAGTTGAACAAATGCTCTTGTCATATGTGTGTGTGTTTTTTAAGTGAAAAAACCAACTGGCTAAAGTAACAGAATGATTTTTCTTATGGTTTTATTTTGATGAAATTTCTTTCAACATACCATGAGCAGATAAAGAATTCAAAGCCATAAATTTGAAGGAAAAGTAGAGAGAAGAGGAATATGGGATGTTTGGAGAAAGGACAGGGAAGGGAGAAATACTGCAATTAAATGTATTATAATATTCCAAATTTGAAAAAAAAATTCACCATGTTTCAAAGCCATAAGACAATGTTCTATGTAGCTATATAAAAGAGCACACGAAACTAGATGGTAACTTTTCTTCTGTTTCAAATGCCAAGGGAAGTTCTACCGTATATTCAAAGCTAGTCCCAATACATGCCTCTGTAGTAATAGGAGCCGTGGGCTGTGTCCCGCCACCCAGTTAGCTTCACCCGAAATAATTACACGGACACTGTATTCTTTTAAACACTGCTTG
>NC_022020.1:63311285-63325827 GCF_000317375.1 Microtus ochrogaster
AGAAATAAGTGGAATTGGGCTTATAAAGTTGCTTCTGCTCTGCATTTTATTCATCAAGAACAAAATAAAAATAATTCTACAAGTGTTAGAAAAAATAATGGATTTATCATAAAAGGTATGATAGTAAGGCAAAAGCATTTTAGGGTGATTTTAAAAGGAAACATGTGTGCAATCATTATGACCTGAAGGTCTGGTCAAAAAAGCTCTGGAAATAATCTCATCATAAACTGAATTGATAGTGCACATGACGGAGTCGGTAAGAGATGCAGAGAGCATGGTAGGTTCACACAGCAAAGGGAAATACAGGTCAGGGATACCCAGTCTTCAGAGCACAGAGCTAGAAGTGAGAAAAATCGGTTTACTAAAGATGGCAGGGTCTGTTGCAAGCGCTAAAAATGAGGTAGCAGTGAATCCTGGTGCTAAGATCTGGGATGTATTAGCACTGAGGAGAGAACCCCAAGCAGCTCTCCTCCTGTTTCCCCTTTCAAAGCCCATCCCTATCTTCATAGTTTGCTGTCTTAGTGGAAAATGCCCTCTTTTTGTTTCTGTCCCATCATCTCTCTCTATAACAAAGACCGATCACAATCAATACCCTTAAAAGGATTTCGCGTCCAAGTTTTTATTGAGTTACGCCACATGCCTAGGTAAGCACGCTGCCGTTTTCACAGACTGGATGGCTGCACCTCACTGAAGTGATTAATGGATTGCATTTAGTTTGCCAAGCTTTGGGGGAATCAGACAAGAAAAAAAGAACCATTTGTGTATTAAATAAATGATAAAGATATTTTCTGCCAGACAGTAGATCCCTAAATAGAAACGCATTAAGCTGGACTGTGATTTCCCAATCATTCTCCTGAGGGGTGGGGAGGTTCTGGGAAACAGATAACCGGGTGCCTGGAAATAGATCAGCTGAGTGGACTGTCCCTGACCAGTCACCATGTGACGTTAATGAAGTCAAGGTCAGAAGCTGGATCTTTCTCAGAGTCAATTAGTTCCGTAGAATCTTAGTCAATTGTGTCCTTAGCTGGGAAACCTTGCATGGAGAAAGCACGTGGGCGGGGCAGCAAGGCTCATCGTTGCCACTGAGAAGAAAATGATACATGTTGCTGGTGGCCAGCTTGTTAACATGATAAATAAACGTATGAGATAGAGAAATGTGTTATGATGAAGAGGTTATGCTAACAAGTCTGTTCTGCTCATAACTGATCATCACAAATCACGTTGGTACCAATAACATTCAAGGTTTCCCATACACATATTCTATACTCATTGGATGATCGATTGTACCTGGTATGCAGAATAAGACCCATCACACAATACATGCTCAGCATACATACATCTTTGAATTCATGAACACAAGCCATTGGATGGTTATCAATAACTTTTATAGCTAAATCAATCACAGGATAAAGTAGATTAGTTTTATTCAAAGTTATGAAGTTGGAAAGTGTCAGAACCAAAATAAGACTTTATTTTCTCATTCTAAAGGCAGCATTGCATTGTATACTAAAAATTATTAGAAGAAAATAATAGCAAAAGGACACAATAGGAAAATTAATGCCAGTTGTATTTGAGCAAAGACTACTCAACGGGTATTGCCTGTAGAGAGAAGATGCAGTTGGATAGCAATGATATGGAGGGTTTGACGCAGAGAACAGCCTCAGTGGAGCTATGACAACGATGTTCCAGTGCATGAAGACACATGTAATATTTTTAAAGAGAACGGAGCACAGAGCATCTATCATCACACCCTCTACAACTCAGCACGAACGGGTTTCGCTGCCAGGACTGGACGTAGAACAACTGTATATCTCAGTTAGAGTTTCTATCGCTGTGATGAAGACCATGACCAAAAGCAACTTGGTGGGTGTGGGGGTTAATAAAAATTGCCTCCAAGGCTCATATATTTGAATACTTAGTCCCCGGAGGCACTATTTGAAAGGATTTAGAAAGTTTATGAGGTATGGCCTTGTTGGAGTAGCTGTAGCCTTCTTGGAGAAAGTGTTTCATTGACTCTGAGTTTCAAAGCCCAAGCCAGGCCCAGTGTCTCTTTTCCTCCTCTCCCAGCCTGCAGATGAGGAGGTAGCTCTCAGTGACTGCCGTGGAGTCACTTGTGCCGCCGTGCTCCCACCACAGTGGTAATGGAATAAACCTCGAGACTGTTAGCACCCTCAATTAGACGCATTCTTTCATGAGCACTGCCTCGGCCATGGTTCAGAGAAAAGAACAGTGACTAAGACAGGCAGGAAAGAGTTTGTCTCTTCTTACAGCTTGGAAGTCAGGGCAGGAACTCAAGCAGGGCAGGAATCTGAAGGGCAGAACTGAAGCAAAGGCCATGAAGGAGTGTTGCTTGCTAGCTTTCTCTTCATGACTTGTCCAACCTGCTTGCATTTGGAATCCAGGACCACCTATCCATTGGTAGTATTACCCACAGTTAGGTGGGCCCTCCCGCATTAATCGTCAATTAAGAAAATTCGCAGGGCGGTGTTGGCACGTGCCTTTAATCCCAGCACTTGGGAAGCAGAGGCAGGTGGATCTCTGTGAGTCTGTGAGTTTGAAGCCAGCCTGGTCTACAAGAGCTAGTTCCAGGACAGGCTCCAAAAGCTACAGAAAAACCCTAAACCACAAGACACTTGTGGGGCATTTTCTTATTTAAGGTTCCCTCTTCCAAAATAACTCTAGCTTGTGTCAAGTTGACGTAAACCTAGGCAGCTTATCGTATGACCCACACTGTCAATATTCAATTTATAGTCAAATGGAAATAAGTATATTTAAGAGACTCTATTTAATATATAAAGAATTTGAAAGGCTGTTCAAAATATAGAACCAAAACTTCTTCTTAGAGGATAATTAGAATTTTTATAAGGAGCAAAGCAGGGAGGTACTGCAAATAGAAACTAATGATACCAGGATGTTAGGAAACCATTAACATTAGCATGCTTTAGGGACCAGTAACTGTCAATTGGTCTTGCCAAAGTGCTTAATCATAACTATTTTCTTACTCTTATTTTCATTGCATCACCGTTTGCCACATAAATCAATTGTAATTGCTTATTCTTAAGAATGTGTTCTTAGCTAGACTGGTAGTAGGTTTATAAGCCTAGATTTTAGGAGCTGGAGACTGGAAGATGAGGAATTGGACGCTAGCTTGGCTATATAATGAGGCCCTCCGTCCAAACAAAAACAAAAGACAGAAGAAAACACAAACTTTATTCTTTCTATTTTTTCTTTGTTTTTTTATTGTTTTACTTTTTCCTTGTGAATTTTACATCATTCATCCCAATCCCACTCATCTCCCTGTCCCCTTGCTTTCTCCCTCTGCCCTTGCACCCTCCACACCCAAACAAAATTTAAAAGTAAAACAAAAAAACACAAAATATAAAACAAATGAAAAAAATCTTGGCATGGAAGCTGTCGTGTGGCACAGTGAGTCACACAATGTGCCCTTTAGTCCATCCGTCTTTACTTGTAGGTGTTCATTGCCACGAGCCATTGGTCTGATTTGAGACCTCTGGCTTCCATCATGTCCTCGATACTGGGCCCTCACTGGCCCCCTTAGTATATCTTATTGTTTGTTGCCTTGTGTCCTAAAGATCCTGTAGCTTTGAATCTGCAGGTCCAGCCCCTCCAGGTGGGTGTTGGTGTGGGCTACCTCAGAGTCCTGAAAAGAAATTTTAAAGAATTTCTTATTAAAGTAATTTATTAAGCATTCAGTATATGTCAGACACTTAATTAGGTACCTTTCACTCAATCTCCCCTAATTCTCATATGGGAGATGGCCTATTATTAATCCCATTTCACATAAGGGGAATCTGAGGCTTTAAGATGCTTGTTGAGTAATCAGAGCATAAAGGCAGTAGCTCGATTCCAAAGGATGTGCCATCAGGTCCTCAGAGACTCACCTTGCTCTGTAGCAGTGATCAGTCTTCCACTCACAGCCCAATCCATCTGGTGCCTGATTTTTATTGGTACCTTACATTCCTACGCTGACATACCACCTCCCCTGTGTTTGAGACACAGTGACAAAAAAATGAAACAAAACTGAACAGCTGGAACAGAAAGCAAAGCATCTCTGGTCTTCAAAATCTGGAAATATTCACTATCTGACCCTGGCCAGAAAGACTTGAAGCACCCTGGCACCCCATAGTTCAGGAACTCCATAGTATAGCTATACTTGTAAATGAGCATTTAAAACTTTAAGTCATAGCCACTCTACTTGCTGTTTAGGCAAAAACAGTGAACGGAAAAGAAAAGGCTTTCTTTGTACAAGTTTTATCTTAGAATGTTGATCATCTGGGGGAGCAACAATGAGAAAGACAAGCCAACAGTGTGTGTGTGACACCATTGAACACTGGCAAATGCTGTCAAGGCATGGGAGCAAGTAGAGAGGGAATTAAGGTGGTGGCAACAAGTTCCTATGTATGGGCTGGCTGAAGGGGTGATACCTGAAATACAAGACTCAGACAAGCTGTCTCCATGTTCCATATTCTTTAGCACTTCTGTTGGCTGTCAGTCATCTGACTGATATCTGAGCCTGGATATCTAAAGGGATGAGAAAAGGAAAGAAAGCGTATAACGTGCAAGGCAAGAGCCGGCGGTAAAATTCTAGGCAGCGTAATAGTTGAGTGAGACACAGATGATACCTGACAAGTTAACTGAGAAAACCCTATAATATCCTGTTCTTATCAACGTAAAACAGTAGCAAATGTTCTGAGGGTTTATGGGCTATTCAGTCCAGTCTTACCCAAGCAGCTCGCCTTTTAAATAACTTTTAAAATGGGGTGCTGGTTGAGACAGGCACAAAAAATAAACCCTCAAGAGACTTCCAGATAGGCTTAGATCCTTGCAGTTGAGCTGCATTCAAAGATCTGACTTTGTGGCTGGCTCAATGGAAAAGAAAAATGGGGAAATCAATTGCTATGAGTGCAACAGATATGGAAGGAACTGGGAAGCAGTGCCCTTCGGTTTATATGGCAGCCCATAGCTCGTTGAATCATCAAAGAAGTAGGGATGCAGAGTCCATTACCAAAACATGGGCCATCTGTCACATGAGGCTGCTCACTGAATTCATGTATTGTCTAGATGCAGGGGAGTCATCCCAGACTGGAAAACAGTTAAAGCTACTGACATTCTTGTGAAATATTCTGATATTTTGCATGTTGCTAAGTTAATGTGAAGCCTGTGCAAAGGGCAGGCACAGTTGCAAAATTTGTGGGAGTATTATGATCAAGGAACATACCATATCTGACAAGACTATCAGAAAAGCCTTCAACAGCCTATACTTTTCAGATTATGACCTTGGTAGGTGGGTCTTCTGATAGGGAAAGTACATAAGCCAGCCTGTTCTGCACGGGATGGGTAGGCAGGCTAGTAGTGGCTTATGCTGACAGTGAAAGATGCTAATATTTTCTCGCCTGTTCAGATACCACCACGGGCCTCCTGAACCATTTCCAAGCAAGCAATCAGCAGATGAAGTCACTCAGGGTCTTATTTAACAGTGTGTGCTATGTATGGGTACACCCAGAGAATCAATCGACACCAATAGGGTACCCATTTCACAGACACTTGTATGGCTTTCAGAAGTAGGCTCTAGACAATCAACTCTAATGGTACCTTTACCTAACTTATTATCTTACAGGTGTTATGTAAATTGAAGACAAAATGTGGGTATTTGTTGTAGGAGCCCACTTGTTTGTTCCCAGCTGCGCAGTCCAGAAATAATCACACAGAAACCATATCATTTGCAATACTGTTTGGCCAATAACTTAAGCGTGTTTCTGGCTAACACTTATATCTTAAATTAACCCATCTCTACTAATCTGTGTATTGCCACAATGCTGTGTCTTACAGGGTAAAGTTCTGACATCTGTCTCTGGCGGGACTACATGGCTTCTCCTTCTTTCTCCCAGCATTTAGTTTAGTTTTCCCAGCCTAGTTCTATTCTGCCCTATCAACAGGTCAAGGCAATTTATTTATTAACCAATGGTATTCACAGCATACAGAGGGGAATTCCACATCAGTTATTAAGATAGCTGTTGATAAATTTAATCACAGAAGTCACCTTGCATTTGTAGGGGGGAAAAGCAGTCCTAGAAAACAAAATACTTACGGAAATCTAAGTACAGAGCTGGTTACTTCTCTATAAGTTGTTAGTCTGTGTCACTCATGAAACCCTTGAAACTGCGAACTCCAGCTGTTGGTGTCAGTGTGCCTAAAGTATGACAAGCCCGTATTGCTTAAGACACTACAGGCATTTGTTGTTTGATTTGGAGAAAGCGTTCTAGTACTGACCTAGGAGTCCTTTCATAGGGCCGGACTCTGAACTCTTGCCAACATTTCTGCTCAGTTACTAGCTCTGTAGACCATGCTACCAACATGTAAGAACAGGTTTTCTCACTTACGTCATAATGACACAGCTGCTATCGGTACAGCCAACTGCTTTTCTATTGGATTTACGGCGGCTCCACAGAAGGGAACTCACAACTGGAGCTGTAAGGAAGCTCAAAAGCTCAGAGCTAGGATGCAATCGTTCCAGACAGAGAGGCCACAGCTATGACTTTAATCAAACAAATGTGATATGCCTACCTTCCAAGAATTGATATTTATGCTCATAGATTGTTGCTGCTTTCAGCCTCATAACTACAAAATATTTTTTTTTTCTGTAGTGGACGTGTTTTCTGGAGACACTGATAACAAAACAACTTTCTCAGTACAGCTTACTGTTACTATGGCGTAGTGGCCCAGTGTTCATCAATGGATGTTACTATGGCATAGTGGCCCAGTGTTCATCAATGGAAAATAAATCAGAGCTGTGCATCACTCACTCCAATGCTCAAAGAACACTGTATAAGAAAGGGCAGCTCAGGCATCCTCTCCTCTATTGCTTAGGATCTTAGCTGGGGTCATCCTGAGGATTCCTGGAAATTTCTCTAGAGCCAGGTTTCTTGCTAACCCCATAATGGCTCCCTCAATCAAGATATCTCTTTCCTCACTCTCATCTCTGTCCTTCCTCCATCTTACTATCCCATTCCCTCAAGTTCTCCTTTCCCTTTCCCTCTCCCCTATCTACCCTCCTTTCTCCCCCCACCCCTATGGTCCCAATTTTGTCAGGTAATCTTGTCTATTTCACATTTCCAGGTGAAGCTATATTTTTTTTTCTTATGGTTCATCTTGTTACTTAGCCTCTCTAGGATCATGAACTATAGGCTCAATATCCTTGCCCTGGGAGTCAGACTGATGAATATCTTAAATATCACCATTAAACCTTCATCTAGCAACTGATGGAAACAGAGGCAGAGACCCACATTGGAGCACTGGACTGAGCTCCCAAAGTCCAGTTGAAGAGTGGGAGGAATGAGAATACGAGCAAAGTGGTCAAGACCATGGTGGGTACACCCACTGAAACAGTCCACCTGAGCTAATGGGAGCTCACCAACTCCAGCCAGACTGGGAAGGAACAACCATAGGACCAAACTAGTCCCTCCGAATGTGATTGGCAGTTGCATGGCTGGAGCAGACTGGGGGGTCACTGGCAGTGGCACTGGGATTTATCTCTACTGCATGTAATGGCTTTTGGGGAACCTATTCTCTTTGGATGATACCTTGCTCAGCCTAGCTATAGTAGGGAGGGCCTTGGATCGTCCCCAAAGCAATGTGCCTTACCCTCTCTGAGGAGTGGATGGGAGTTGGGTTGAGAGAGGTAAGTGGAGGGAATGGGAGGAGGGGAGGGAGTGGGAACTTATATTGGGCATGTATAATGAAAAAAGATAGCTTGTTTTTTTTTTATAAAAAAGAAAAAAGAAAGGGCAGGATACGAGAGCTGGTGGAAAGGGAAGAGTGTGCAGTAACTGTTTCTTCGAGTAGAAACATTCCTTCCTAGAAGAGGGAGACTCATAAGATTTATGATGCTAATTAAATATATGAGACTCCAGAAACTCACGAATTTTATGACTCAAGAAGACCCCTCCCCAGGGTTACATAAGTTGCAAACAGTTGCTGAGGGAGAGCCGACTATAACAGATCTTCCTGTAAGTTGGACAGAGACCTCTAGGGATGTTGTCATCCACACTAGGGCAGGTCTTTTTCCCAATGCAATTGCGGTAAAGTTGCTCACCTTCTTCTAAGGAACCCCAATAAACTTAGTAGCTCCCCAAACTAGATTTCAAAGGATGTGTCATCACTACCCTGTCTGGGGTGGATAGATGTTTATGTGTCCCCAAAGAGAACATATGATAGAAAGATTCAGCCATGGTGACACTAAAGCTTGGTTTCTTCTATATTTCTATTTTCTCTTCTCATGATTCTTTAGAGAAGGGTTCTCAACCTCTGGCCACAGCACTTTTGGGGACACATATATACTATGTATCAGATATGTTATGATTCATAACAGTAGCAAAATTAAAGTTATGGAGTAGCAACAAAATAATTTTACAGTTGGGAATTTTACAGTTCCTCACAACATGAGGAATTGTACTAAAGGGTCACAGCATTATGAAGGTGGGGAACCATGGCTTTAGAGTCTACTGTAAAGGCATATTTCAGATGCACCATGTTCATGATAACCCAATAACTTTGGTGAATCACCTCATCTTGGCTTCCCAATCCCGTCTTTATTCCTTTCGGCTTTTCCAGAGAATGTACTTTCAAGTACAAACCAGAGTGCCACAAGTATGATGTTTTCACAATTCAGACCACTACACGCCTGTCCTGTACAAGTGCTAATAAACCTAGCAACATTCTCAATGCCTTGGAGATTTCTTGAGCTACTCAAACTAATCAATCTTAAACCATTTAATCTGTTTTACTTGTTCCTTAACACAATAAAGGTGCTTCCCATGGGTCACCCGCCTGCTCATGCTCTCTTTAGATCTGTGATTATAACAAACTATCTTCTCAGTGACAGTCATCTCTTCATCTCTTGGCCTAACTGTGGTGGTTTGAATAAAAATGGCTCCCGTAGGCTCATAAGGAGTGGCACTAATAGGAAGTATAGCCTTGTTGGAGTAGGTGTGGTCTTGTTAGAGGAAGTTGTCACTGGGGGCTGGGCTGGGAGATGGGCTTTGAGGAATCCTATGCTCAAGTCAGACAGACTAGTGTGGCAATTCTCTTCCTGCTGCCTGTGGATCAAGATGTAGAGTTCTCAGTAACTTCTCCAGCACAGTGCCTGCTTGCATGCCAACCTGACAATAATGGACTAAATCCTCCAAACTGTAAGACAGCACTAATTAAAGGTCTTCCTTTGCTCTGGTCATGGTGTTTCTTCACAGCAATGGAAACCCTAACTAAGACAATGACCACACCTAAATCGTATTAAAAGACATCTACGCTAAGAAGCTGTGAACGTATTTAGGGCTTAGTTTGTCAGTGTGCCAATATATATGAGATCTCCTTGATCATTTCAGTAATGTTCTCAATGAAGTGCTTCAGTTATGACTGCTTCTCATTTGCAGAGAAAGCACGAAAACATGAGGTTGTCCAGAGTCGTGTGAATGCACTTGATGCCCTGGTCACTCTCATGGGATAGATTCACTGCCAGGAGCAGCTGTCTCTGGAAGGGACAAAACAAATAAGAACTGCAGTGGCTGCCCTCAGAAATCAGAGCAATTTGGAGATGGCATATCAAATTAATGAAAACATGAACTAAATACAAAAAATTAAATTAATTGGATGAAGGTTTTTCTTCTTTTTCAGGAAGTGGTGAATAAAATATTAACGAATGGATTATTAGTGGATGATAATGACTCATGCAATTAAAATCATCCAGGTGTATAAACTCATGATTTAAAGAAAATCCTTTCAAATTATTGTTCTCTGAAATGCTTAATTTTTCCAGTGCAATGCTATCGATTTGATTCATTTCATGAGTAAAATCTTTATTTTCATATAATAATTGGTATATATATTATATATACACCCTGGAAATGGAGACATCAAGATGGCTCGTGGATAATGGCACGTGCATTAGCTAAGACTCACATGGCAGAAGGAGAGAAAAGATCCCTCTAAGTCGTCTTCCTCCCTCCATGTATGTACCGTACTCAAACACACACAGCACACACTGAATGTAATACAAAGTACAGAAAGCAATTAGCCCCTTTTAAATTAATAAAGAATTAGACACTATGTTAAGTATGATAACACCCGATTTCTTCACATTTTCTTTTTTCTTATTTTGTTTTAAATCAATAATTGCGTCGTTTCTGCTTTCCCTTTCTGCCTACTAACCTCTCCCATACCTCCCCTTTCACTCCCTCTCAAATTCACAGCCATTTTTTTATTATTTTGATATGCATAAATATATAAATACAACCTGCTACACCCTTTCAGTGTTGCTTGTAATGTAGGCACATAGTGCTACACACTATCGCTGTATGTCTTTTTCTATTGCCTTCATGTTTTATTAAAAAAAACAGAACTGTATTTTTCCAAAATACAAAAGGACAGTTGGGCATGTTTTCAAAACAAATTTTGTGTTTAAAATATGTGCACATGATATTTCATGTGCTTCCCAAGTCATAACTATATCCAACTAGCATCCACCATAAAACACTGTGACACCTGCCAGTGGAGTGTGCATAGGTGTGCGCTCTCACTTCTGTTAATCAGAGAGATAGGGCACTTTGTTGATCAATATCATGTGAGCAGAAGAATTAACCTGTATTGTAGGATGAATTGTCAATATCCATCAGTGTACACATTCCTGTGATTTACCATGAAAATAGAACAGGAGAATTCATTGGCTCAGGAAGAATGACTCAGAAAACACATGGAAACTCTAGAGCCAAAGACAGCAGAATTTCACAGAACTTGTTGAGTCTTTGATAGATGTACAAATGAACAAATCTAAATGGACTCAGTGGGAGGTGTGTGTGTGTACATATGTGTGTGTGCATATGTGTGTGTACATAACCGTAATAAAGAAGATACTATGAGTGTGGAAGGGGTATGGGAGGGGTTGAAGGCAGGAGAGAGAGTAGCAAGACGGATGAAGATGTGGCGTTCATGTATGAAGTTCTCAAGATAAAATTATTAAATAAAAACAGAAATTTGATATAGGGCACTGAGATTTGATATGATTTATCTTCTAAGGCATAATTGCAGAATAAGCCAACTCATAAACTTGAGGCATTGATTTTTCTGTCCTTGTATTCCAAGGGATTTTATAAAAATAAGATCACTAAGAATTTGGATGTTTCCCATGTGAACAAGACTATCTGCAACGTGCATTGAGAATAAGCAATATTATAAATATAAATAAAATAAGTTTAAACAAAAAGGCCTTTGTTCTGCATCTTTCTAGACAAAAGAATCCTGCTTACCTCCTGGCCCGCTCATTTTTCATCGTGAGTTACCTGAAGTCTAAATAAAGCTTCAAATGACCTCAATCATATTCTTTAAAGATTTTGTATCCATTATTCTCCTAAATCAGCATCTCTGTCTTCCGCATCACTTAAGAGTTCATTCCCTTTGAAAAAACACTGCCTATTAAATTACCCATGGAAATGCATGCATTGTTCCATTATGCACTTCTGGAAAATTTGTAATGCACCTCATGTACCTCATTAGTAAGTGGGGCTCCACAATGTAGGGATTCCATGTCTCTCACCTCCGCTGAATGCCCTACCCAGGCAACATCCTATCATTTTTAGTATCAAAATTCCAGTGCTGATAAATGCAAGTATGTAGAATCAGAACATGAGCAAAATAGAGTAATTAAGGAGACTTAAATTCAGTACCTCAACAGAAAAGTACAACTCAAATCCTCACTGTTTGGGTCATGCCCATGCACGCGCACACAAACCAACGATTCAAGGGCATTGCCAATCTTTGTACAAGAAAGTCACAGCATTTAAAAAAAAAAAAAAGACTTATGAACTTGTCCAGACTGAGAAATATTAAAATACAGCATAGACTACAGATATAAATGTAGGCAACGTGTTTACTACAGCAACCATCATCAATTATAGTTAAGACATTTTCTGTAAGGACAAATGAAATAATCAAATATTAAACAACTCAACTGCTACTGAACGAAGTACATTTCTAAGTATTCAACATCGCCGTTCTGCTTTCTAACTTAATACAGCCTGTGACAGCTGACAGCAAAGATGATCCTTGCGCTAGGCCACCTCTGCCTGAGGACTTACAGTGGAATCATGACATGCTGTTCATAGACTATGTAAATACTGATCGCACCCCTAAAATCTGTGGGGACAGAAAATGGCTGTGGCACATCACTACAAGAAACAAATCATGTTAAGAAATAAACCCTTTCTGGTGCGTTCCTGTTGTAGACATCATGAAAAGACTGTAGTGAAGTGAATGCTCATGGTGGTAAGGTCAAACACGGCTGTGTCACGGTGACAGCGTGTTCTGCACGCAGGGGACCTTGCCTGGCTCTTGAATCAGCTCCTTCCTCTGGCTCTCTGTCTTTAGTGATTTCCAGCCAGGTTAGCCGCAATTCACCCGGAACAAAGTCCTGCCCTTTCTCAGAAAATTTCAAATGGTTTGGATTCCAAGCCAAGAAAGCTTCATTTTAGAAAATTTCAACATCATAGAAATGAACAAAAAGATGAAGTAACAAGCCTTCTAGAAGCTGCTGTTATAAAGCTGCGCCTGATCGGAGGGAATTTTTGCATCACTGCTCTGAAAGAAAGCAGCAGTTGTTTTTCCTGAACTAACTTGTCTAGGAAAGCGGAAGAATCCATTTCATCGATGGCTGGGCTTGTTTCATTAGACCCATTCTGTGAGAAGCAGGTCATTGAGATACTCACGGATCCTTTATCTACGTTAAGCTCAGGCCAGATGCTATCTTCAGTCCATTTATATATATAGCCTGAGTGGATGGATTCCACTTAATTTGCTTCAATAGCTCCTTCTTCAGCTTGAGAAGTGGGAAGCAGAAACGACTTTCCTTTCCTTCCAAAATCTCCACCATATGATCCTTACTCTGGGGTCATTTTCTGCACATGGTACTTCATTTGTTGAAAAAGTTCGGCTAACCATTCCCAATCTTGTAATCTACCTAACTGCTGAAAACAAAGTAAGAAGAGCGAAATCGTTGCCTCTCTCCGGTAGTTGGATAGTTCGGAATGCTCCCTGGCTCAAAAATGATGGCACCAGCTGCACTCTTCGCTACACATGATTCCACTAAGGGGATGTCAACCCCCAGTTTGGAACACTGGTCAAATACATTTCAGAAAGCCTGCATGTGGCTGTCACTTCTGTTAATTGGCCAGGCAATATGCTAATTGCAGTGACAGTCATCAACCACAGTTAAGAACTTAACTGAGCAAATTCATCAAAGAACTTCCATTTTCTTCATCTTGATCACTTTGTGTTTCGAGCTCTGGCTTTCTCCAACAACATTGATGTCACCACTTGCCTCACCACTGTTTGGATCTTCCTTTACAACAATTTCTGGTTAAGTAGCTCTTCGCGTTTGGTGGTGGCTTTTGCTAGTCTGGTTAGCACTTTCCTGGAGAAGCGGTGGGTCAGTTCTGAGACCAAGCTGCAGTGTCTGTCCTGGAGGTGATGCTTCCATGGATGGTAGTCGTGTGTCAGTAGAAATCAGAGGTTATCTGGGGCTGAAGCTTTGGCACTTGAGTTTTACTCATTAAGAAAAAGGTCACTTCATATCCCTTGAGCTCTAGGGAGAATCATGAACAAACAGTCCTGGATCTCTAACCATATCTTAACAGATCAATCACCTTTGGTCAATTATAAGACAAACCTGGAGTGAAACTTTGTGGTGTTCTTGTAACTCTGCTACAACAGGAAACAAATCTTTCCTAGCAATCTCTTCCTTATCAAGGAGATCATTCTGGTGAAAAACTAATTCAAAAAGAGTTCTTCATATTCATGGTCTGATCTTGGTCTGGCTATCTATCAGAGGCACTCCAAATTTTCTCCCATATCTTATATTTTCATTGTCTTTTTGTTTCCAAAATTGTCTTGATTCACTTATGATTAAGCCTTCCAAGTTCTCAGTGAATCTGATACTCTCCAAATCTTGATCTTAGCAGTGGTTGTCTGTCCTTCCTCTTCAGTGAGGAAAGGATTTTCATGACTATTATGTACACCAGAATTTCTGGTTCAGTTTCCGAACTCGTATTGTCATTTGAAAATCTGAAGACAGTCAAATGGTGTGCTTTGCTTCCGTCTCACTTGGCCCTCTGGTGCTGGGCCATCAAACTTTGGTGCATCTTCTGCTGGCCACAGGGACACCTGGGTAGACTGGGAGCTTACTTTGACACTTCTAAGACTGCACCCACAGCCAGCTGGATGAGCCCTGAAGGATGAGTCTAGACTACTCACATCAAGGAACTCATAACCCAGGGTGCCGAATGTCTCATGACTAAGTTTGTTTGCTGTCAGTCTCAACACAATGATGAGACACAACGCTAGTTTCTGCTCTGCCTGAAGAGGCAATGAAAGTAGAAGCATGCCCTTCTACAATCCCACTTCCATCGTTGGCAGCCTAACAACAAGGAATCTTCAAAGTAGTAAGATTAGTGAAAGGGGTGAGGAGTGGAGGCCACAG
>NC_022020.1:63326322-63328036 GCF_000317375.1 Microtus ochrogaster
AAAGAAAATTTTCACTGAGAGCTCAGCAGCAGCTTATCCTTTAGGATCTAGTCCAGGGGACAAAGAAAGACAAGAGGAAATGAGAACATGGGGAGGGAAAGAGGGGAAGGATATCCGGAAACTCTCAGCTTAAAGGATTCACTATGCAGTTACCACCCTGGTACCTGCTACCACACCCATAGAGTTCCCATGTGCTGCCAGTGCCAAGGTGTGTCTGAAGTCAAAAGTCAGACTGGAGTTATTGCACCATTTCAAGAAGGGAGATTTTTTTTTTTGAGTGTAGAAATTAGTTCAAGATATGCAGCAAGAAAATGCTTTACTCCGAATTCCATGTAGTTCCTCGGGTATCATATTGAAGTTGGAATACTAAGCAAGGAAACCATGGCAGATTGAGAATATGAGATAGGAAAAATGAAGACTTGGGCTTAAAAAGGAGCACTGAGAATATGAAAAGGAAGGCTATTCACTCCTGCCCGTTAGTGTCTTTGGACAAGGAGGTACTCTGCACACTACCAAAGGAGAACCATAAATGCCAACCCAGTCACAAAAGCTGTATGCCTGAAAGATACACTAGTGCTACAGTGGTACAGAGTCTGTGGGAGCAACCAACCAACATGTGATCTGACTGAAGGCACACTCGACAAGATGCAACACATACCCAATACTGCTCGGGTGAGCTAGAACCCAAGACAAGATAGCCAAGGGACCTAGGATGAAACCAAATACAGTTTTAAACATTTTAAAAGAAAAACAAAATGACTCCTAATGACATCTGATGTGCCCAGAGATCAATGCCTTGCTCACCCATCATCAGAGAAGCTTCCTATTGCAGCATATGGGAACAGATACATAGATCTATAGCCAAACATTATGCAGAGTGGGAGACCTTGGAACACTCAGCCCTAAATGGTATGTCTCCAGCAAATACCTCCACTCAAGACTCAGAAAACCCTGTGGGAGAGATAGAAAGAGTGTAAGAGCCAGAGTGGATGGGGGACACCAAGCAAACGAGGTCCAGTTAATCAGCAGAATCAGTACACAAGCGAACTCACAGGACTGAGGCAGCATGCACAGGTCTGCACAGATCTGCACGGGTCTGCACGGGTCTGCAGCAGATGGGGTCCTACAGCTGAAAGGAGAAGTGGACACATGTCCCCAGTCCTAACCCAGAAGCCATCTCCAATTGATAACCACTCACAAATGAAAATTTAGTTTTCTCCAAGGGAGTCTTACTGGGGGAAAATTACTCTTAACAGTAGACGACCAGCAGAAAATGAACTCTACAGCCTCTTTGGAGGTCCCTTATTTGGTAATGGAATGTCAGGGTTTTTTCTTTTTCACTTTTAAAATTTTTACCTTATTAATTTTTGTTTTATTCTATTTCATATTTTTCTTCTCTCTTCTTACTCAGTTTAGTGTTTTTATGGGACTCCTGAGTATGCAAAGGAGAGAGTCTCTGTTTCATATCCCCTCTCTTGGGCTCTTTTCCTTCTGTTTCTTTATTTTGTACAATTCAGACATGTTAGATTTTTGTTTTGTCTTCTTTTATTTTTTTATTATCCCATAGAAGCATGTTTGTTTTCCGATGAGACAGAAAGGAAGTAGATCCAGATGCGGGGATAGGTTCCAGGTTGTTTATCTCTGGAAATTCAAAGCAGTTTCTCTCTGTGTTCTATTGCATTTTAAACCTTACAGAAAGAATATAAATCCCCTT
>NC_022020.1:63328236-63332851 GCF_000317375.1 Microtus ochrogaster
AGGAGAGAGAGAAACAGAGGAGAGAGAGAAAAAGGAGGAGACATGCAGTGTCTTATAAGTCATAGTCATAACAGTGGTTTGGCCCACATCTCTCCACGGCTGCATCTGATCAATGAAGGAGACACGAGGCAGTGCATTGGTCCTGAGTGTCTGGCAGCTTTTCTAAGGCTGGAATTTCGTGTACAAAGAACACATTAGCCAGGGGCACAGGGTTGGAATAGAGAGTACTCCTGAAAATGTGTCTAATTCCTTTCAGATGTCGCCCATCAACTTGTTTTTGGTGTGCTCTCCTGTTTCCCATTTAGTACCATTTATAGCCATATCTTCAAACATGAGTGAGAACGGAGATTCTAAAAATGAGTATTGGCTATACATATTCATGCATGCCCATATATTACTCAAACACAAACACTTGTAGAATACAAACATCTGTGAAATATAAACAAAAGTGTTTTAAAAGAAGAAATTGCGGTCACTTTTCACTTCCCTCTCGTTCTGCCTCACCTATTGCTGTTTACAGTAGGAAACAATGATAAATGATTTATAGAAATGCTCCCTTCCTCTTTACAGCCCAATATCCCTTCTCATAAATTGTTAAGAACTGTGCAAATCTCCAGTTGTTTCCTCTGATAGATGTTCAAAAGAAGAAGAAAAATCAATCCCAGGTCTCAGGGACAGTTATACTGGGTGTTTGGGGGCGAAGCTTCAGAAGGAGGGTATGTTCCAAAAATTTGTAAATCTTAAAAAGGAATTGCTTAAGATATTTCCTCAAATCCTTCCTAAAGAACACAGACTCTCTTGATTTAAAAAAATAGAAATAAAAACAAATCACTACATAAACGGACAGAAACCATGAACAAATGGCCAGTGGCCGAAAGAAAAATGGATAAGAGATCAATAAATCCGTGGATAAATGAATCCTCTTCCTCACGGAGCTTGTGGAGAAAGCATACTACATTGTGCTGACTGTCCTTAGCCACGCCTTTGGAGACCCCACTGAGAAAGAAATGTCTCCCCCAGTCTTTAGCTTATGAGGGACCCCCTCTCGCACAGGCATTGCTCTGAACTCATTATTTAAACATGACTCTTCTTTTTCCTTTCTGAACAAATCAATTGTTCCAATTAAAAATTCAAAGAGATTGTTTTACTTACCTAAAAGAACCAGCTGTCCTAAAGGATATAAAATATTCTCCTTTAGAAACTACAAACAGATGGTGTCAGGTGGTGCCATTCATTTAGTTTAGAAAGCCTTGTTCTTCTGTGTCATACAGACTTTAACCATCAACCCAGGCCGCTTACTAGCAAGTCATCATCACAGGAAAGTTGTTCCTTCCTGCTGATAATGAGGTTTGCTTCACTATATGATATCACCCACAATTTTAAGACTCCCCTAAAAGCATTATATGTCATTAGATATTTTACAAACTAGTATTGAAAACAGAACATTGAGTAACATTAGTATGCCCCATTTTATTGAACTAATACCCTGGGGTTAAACCCATAAAGTTATCATCTGTTTCTCATTATTATATAAGACAACCAACTGTCCAAAAGGAGATATATTTATTCACTACATATATCCTAATGGTGAATTTTCCACTTTTACTATCAGTTCCGTTGTAGTTATTTCCACAATTACTGCACCAGAAACTATGAACAGAAACTTTTTCACATGCTGACATCCAGAAAAATTGCCTAGCTTTTATTCTTACTATTAGTAAGAACGTGCCCTTTATTCTTACTATTAACAAGAACGTGCCCTTTTATTTACTGTGTATTTGTCAACTACAAGCATCGTCATTTTAATCCTATATTTTTAAAGAGACCGTGACATTGTATGAAGTGTAAGTTTCTTACTTACTGAATCATGCCTATGCCCTGGTTGATACTGAACACAGACTGATTTATGTATTCGCGATCATACACTCCAAACTGGCACCAGAGCATTTTAACTTGTATCTACATAGATCTAGTGCTAAAGATGCGGAGGTGAGCAAGACATGCGAGGACCGCAGGCAATCTGCAGACATCTCCACCATGAGAGTAAAGTTGTTCATACGCTAGGAGGAGGTGTTGGGCACTCCGTCCCATGGACAAGAAGGCTGGGGTGTGCTAAGGTTCTGTTCTCGTCCAGAAAGAGAAGGAAATCATGAGCAGAGCGGCTGTTTTCTGTTCTTTTCCTTCATGGCTTACAATTTTTAAGTGGCGTTCATCTATGAAGAACACCATTGTTTCCTCAGAGATAGATATAAGGATTATTCCTAATTTGGTATTACTTGCATTTTAATTTTGTTATTAACGTGTTCTTGCTCAATTTGTCAATTAGCTCCCCATACAGTTTTGCTCCTGTTCAAATTTAGGAAAACATTCTCTACCTCATAATGAGAAACACCTTTACTAACATTTTCACTAACAGCATCTACCATTTTCTGTATTTAAATCTCTATGTGGAATGTATTTTATAATTAAAAATAATACTATGGTGTCTTATGATTCTTTGCTTTAAAAATTTTTAAGGGCAAAATTAATTTTTATTATTTATATTCAGACATGATATAGAATTTTCATTCTTCATAGCATTTTACAAAATTTTTAATGCAGGTTTTAGGAAGTGGTCTCCTGTGCCAATGCGTTCAAGTGTACTTCTCACTTTCTCTTCTATAATATTCAGTGTGGCTGGCTTTATGTTGAGGTCTTCGATCCATTTGGACTTGAGTTTTTTTGCCTGGTGATACATATGGATCTATTTTTATTCTTCTACATGTTGATATCCAGTTATGCCAGCACCACTTGTTAAGTATGCTTTCTTTTTTCCATTTGATATTTTTTGCTTCTTTGTCAAAAATCAGGTGTTCGAAGGCATGCGAATTAATATCCAGGTCTTCGATTTAACTCCATTGGTCCTCCTGTCTGTTCTTATACCAATACCAGGCTGTTTTCAGTACTGTAGCTCTGTGGTAGAGTTTGAAGTCAGGGATTGTGATACCTCCAGAAGTTCTTTTATTGTACAGGATTGATTGTTTTGCCTATCCTGGGTTTTTTGGTTTTCTATATGAAGTTGGGTACAGTTCTTTTGAGGTCTGTGAAGAATTTTGCTGGGATTTTGATGGGCATTGGATTGAATCTGTAGATTGCTTTTTTTAAATCACTGGTGACTGATTATGTTTCCAAGGTCATGATTAGCAAGTCACCCACCGTCTTAGTTTGTTTTCTGTGGCTGTGACAAAATACTGACCAAAAGTGACATGGGAAAGAAAGGGTTTATTCCTCTGGCTTATAGTTTGTAGCCCATCATCAAAAAATGCAAGGCAGTAACTCAGGACAGGAACCTAGAGACAGGAACTAAAGACCACAGAGGAAGGCTACTTGCTAAGTTTGTATTCTTACATCACAGCACAGTCTTCCCTGGGGTGGCACCCCCACACTTGGTAGGAAAATGCCCCCACTGGCCAATCTGATGAAGCAAACTTTTTATTGAGGCTCCTTCTTCCCAGGTTTGTGTCCAGTTGGCAAAACTTAACCAGCACACCCACCTGTAGCCCGTTTAGTAAAACTGGGAAGTCCATAGCACATTGAGAAGTCTGCTACTCCAGGTGTTTCTCCTGCAGAGGCCAAGGCCTCCTGGAGTGCTTCCTTGTTCTCAGTCAGCTTACTGCTCAAGAAAGACAGCACTAATCAGTGTGGAAATAAATCCAAGATGCCAGACCAGGCTTGGAGCCTAAAGATCCATTCTTAGCCGCAAATGCTAACAAGTGATCCTACATTTTAATATATATGTATATATTTTTGAGAGAGGATCTCATGCAGTTTAACCTGGCCTTGAACACAGTGTGTCTATGAAGTTGAACTTCAACTCCTAAATTCCCACCTCTGAGGAACTGGGATAGTTGTATAGTCCCCTGTAGATAGACAGACAGGGGAAAGAGATTGTGGGTAAATCAATGTGATTTTCCTTTAAATATTTAAGATGGTCAGCGTTTTTGTTGCTGTTGCTGATACTTATTTAATAGCAGAGTCTTTTATTTATTTATTATTGATTTATTATTCTGTCAAATATTACATCCTCCCACCTCTCCTATTCCTCACCCCTATCATCTAGATCCATTTCTCATCCATTTGATGGTCTAACTTCTTTTTTTATTTTATTTTTTTAAAAAAAAGAAAACAAACTATATGTTTTGATTTTATGTATCAATCCCCGTTCCCACTTCCTTCCCTCCTCCTGCTCCCCCACCTTCTCCTTCTCCTTCCTTCCTGCCACCACATGGGGAGTCAACAAGGTCTAGCACTTCACTTTGAGGCAGGACCAAGGCCCTCCCCACTGTATCCAGGCTGAGCAAGGTATCCCTCTAAAGAGAATGGGTTCCAAAAAGCCAGTTTAGGCAGTAGGGATAAATCCTGGTCCCACTGCCAGTGGCACCAAGACTGCCCCCCGTCATACAACTGTCACCCACATTCAGAGCTCCTAGTTTGGTCCTATGCTGGTTTCCCTGCTCTCCGTCCAGAGTCAGTGAGCCCTCACTTTTGAGTGAATAAGTCTTATGCATTTTTAAAACATCAACTGATCTACACTCATGCTGTAATCCAAGAGCCATGAGGGAATAGATAGAATACT
>NC_022020.1:63334286-63338922 GCF_000317375.1 Microtus ochrogaster
TAGATGTGGAATTAATAAAATATATTAATGATTGCTATTCTAATTATGGTATAAATCAATATTCCTTCCACGTAATCTGACCTTAGTAGTCAATAATCCCTGAGTTTGGAAACTAAATAAATATCTCACTAAAATAATATTTTTAAAACTCTACAGTTATCTTGTGATCCTTCTCTGTAGGTCGCTTATCTATTTTCCCCAATTGATGGGGAAATTGAGGCTATGAGACTCAGGAAGCTCAGAAAGTAAAAAGCAAAAGTTCTCCGCCCAAGATTATATAAACAATGATCAATTGCTAGGGAAGAGGAGACTCTAGTGTAGCTGCCAGCAAGTTGGGCAAGGTGCTCCAGCAATGACATTCACAAGTCAGCACCATGCCGGTGTGAGCTACAAGGCTCTGTGAAGGCCTCTGACTTCACACTTCCGTAAGTGATCTCACACCCATGCTCCTGCAAATATCCCCAATGACCTCACTGGCTTGCCAAGCTAGATGTGTGTGAAATCATTTTAAGGGCCTACTATTTGTATCCTAATGGGATGAACAGGCATCTGTTCATATCTCCTCAAAACAGGCAGACAATGTTAAACTAGTGGTGCTAGCTGATTGGGGCCTGTAGAGCATACCTGCTATGATGTCGGACAGCTGCCATTTAGGGAGATCAGCATAAACATCATCTAAATAACAAGGCAGAGACAGAATGAGTTCATGATATGAATAAATTATTAAATCAATAGTTTTTCTTAAAAATCTTTTTTTCATTTCTTCATGTCTAGTTTCGCCTACCTTTTAAAAACAAGTTCACAGACCATCTCATTTAAGGGTCTAGCCAAGAAAATTCAGTGATAAAAATGTGTTTTTCTAAATGACTCTAATCCTATGCTCATATTTCTTTTATTCTGCACCCTTTTGAGCCTTACATCCTTCCATGATCCTAGTATGCTGGAGGACAGGGTAACTCTTTTCATCTCTTTTGTTTTGATTTGCATTGCGGAGTTCTTCTCATAGCAGGCACACAGGGCAGTAAGCCACAAGTAGCTCAGCATAAACTCCGCTTTAAATAATTAACCTTAAAAATATAACTGGAGGCCGGGCTGTGGTGGTGCACGCCTTTAATCCCAGCACTCAGGAGGCAGAGGCAGGCAGATTTCTGTGAGTTCTAGGCCAGCCTGGTCTACAAGAGCTAGTTCCAGGACAGGCTCCAAAGCTACAGAGAAACCCTGTCTCAAAAAATAATAATTTATATATACATATATCTGGAAAACTAAAGTTTATTAAGCCAAACTGTTGAATATCAGTTTACTGCCAACACTGTGGCCAGCCCCATGCATGGGTTTTAGAGTAGGTTCAGGCCATGCATGGTTTCTGTGGGTGATATAGGGGAGAATGTGATTGTGCTTTTTACAGCTTTTGTTCAAAGTAGTTGAAGAACCCCAGTTTATATAAATGAAACTGGAGAGTTGTATACAGCCAGATGATTGACTTTAAATTACATCATCACCATTTATATTATGAAAGGAGAGTCCTTCTTTAGTTCTTAATTGTATACAATGATTCCAGACTTTAGCAGCTGGAAACGAGCAGTTTGCCTGACAAAAGTCAGTAGAAACTCATAGCTGGAAGGAAGTTCAAAGCACTGTTATTTCCAAGAGTGGAACTGTCGAGATCTAGCACAGACCATGGATGAGAAAACTTCTCATCATGTAGACCATCAAGACAGAGGATGGAGATAAATCAGCATGACTGACATTTCAAGCTGAGAAATTGGAAGCTATTTGGGTGAGGTTTGATGCTGAGGTCACTCTGCAGTTTAATGGCTTTGTTTTCATTAGGAACAGTTTGTCCAACCCAGAAAGGATGCCAATCAAATGCGCATTTATGACTCAAGTCTTTCTCTAACCCTCCTTTCTGAGATCCGGTAACATTTAGCTCTTGACAATCTATCAGGGTGCTCATTCCTGGAGAAGACTAATTCTTCCTCTCTCAGAGATCATTCATTACTGATGCCTCTTCCTCTATGGCCGTAGAGCCTAGTAGGATACCCTTAATCCGCATTAGTATTTCAGCTGGTATTTTCCTTACGTGTGTCTTGTTTAGGCAGATATAGCGTTGATATTTCATGGGTCAACTTCCCAGTCATACACCATCACACAAGCAAAATCGTCATTCTATGGTTCTTACAATCTATCTATCTCCCCATTCCTGATGTTCCCTGAGCCTTGGGTATGGTGGCTACATGACAAATGTGTCTGTTGGGGCTTGGCATTCTAGAATCAGTTGTGTGGCTGTAGATTTCGTAGTAGTGTCCATCTGAAGCAAGAAGAAGCTTTTGTGATGAAAAGTCAGAGCTACACTTACTTTAAGTACAAAGGTAACTATTCAGAATGTAGTAAAAAAAAAAACTGTACTGGTTTAGGAAATTGGCAGTAGTAGGTGCTCCTCTAGAGTTCATGATCTCATCAGCCATGGCTAGGTTTACAGGAGTAGGCATGAATTCCATTGTACCAAGAGGGATCTTATCAAAGGGCTTTAAGTTCAAGATAAAAGTGCTGCTATTTCACCTCTGAAGATACCTTTCCAGGGTGATCATTGTTATGGTTTGTAAGCCTTACATCGGGATAGGTCTAGTGGTTGCTTTTCTCTCTTGGTAACTTGCATAGTGTCTTCAGACTCTGCGATTTAGTCATCAGAGAGGAGGCTTTCAGGTCGGTCAGCCCAATTCCTTCCTGTCCTGGTCATAAGCATATGGTAATAGCCCATTGCTTTGGAATCTCTTGGATTTCCTTAAGCAACAAGTCAAAGGTTAGAAATGGTTCTTCAGGAAACATCATCAGATAACTAACATCTTTTAGTTTCTGTGTATGTTTATTTTAAATAAATTAATAAAATAACATTTCCCTGGAGTTTTTTGGAAACATCCTTAGTGTGATTTATCCCTCCTTCCTCCCTCCATATCCCTCTTTGTTGTCCCCCCTCCTCACTCCCCAGTTAAACCCTCGTTTTTCAAATTCTGCCCTTCATTGTCTCTCTCCCCTACCATAGCCCCTTTATACTTTGCTATTTTCTGTGGTTATTCTAGTTTACGTACTCACATTTAAAGGTTTAGAGATGACATGAGAAAAGATGCTCTGTCTTTGTAGGTCTGGGTTGTCTCACTCAGGTATAATACTTTCTAGGTCCATCTATTTATCTGAAACTTTTATGATTTCATTTTTCTTTTCAGCGGAATAGAATTTCACTGTGTTCATATACTATATTTTCATTACCCACTCATCCCTAGGAGGACATTTAGGGTGCATCAATCTCCTAGCTATTTTGAATGGATCCGGAATGAACATGGCTGAGCAAGTATCTGTGGAGTCAAATGTCCAGTCCTTTGGGCATAAGGATTTCTGCCATACAATCCAGTTACACCACACTTGAAAACATTCTTTAAAACCCATCTGGGAATACAAGCTTTCAAACCAGTTCAGAATTCCTCAGGGAGTACAGAGGAAATAAAAGGAAAACTCAGAGAACTCATCACATTGTTCTGTTTCAGAATCTTAGCTCTCTGGCCAATCCCCTTCTCCCCAGTGGCTACTCCTCCTACCAGTGTATTTTTATAATTTATAAAATATTTTTATTAAGTGAAAGAAGAGAAAAAGTAGAGCTATATCATCTCATCTGACTAATATTTTGCTTATTAAATATATTTTAGAAGTTATAGCCAACACAACATCAGTTTGTATATTACCTAGAACTCAATGGACTTGATGATGCTCTTTCAATCCGTCTGGAGTATCCCACAATGACCTATAACTGTGTGCTCAGAGTGATCATCTATATTTAATCCAATTATTCAGAGGTGACATTTTGATAGAAGTTGCATAATTGCATAGACATAGATACTTAATGTGACCTGGTATTAAATCAATGTTCAGTTTTTAAATGTTCCTATATAAAATGAAAATATTTTACAGGAACCTTTGGGTTTGTCTATACAAAGAAGTAAAACCGAAAAATAAGTAGTCCAGAAGAAGTATTTGAAGAAGAAGCTATTGGCCTGGTTTTTAAATGATTCCCCTTTTGCAGAGCAGTGAGAGTCTCCAGTTTGTCACCCTATCTAACCCATTTTATTTACATAGTAACAAGATGGAAGAGAAAAGTTGATTTTCAGATAACAAAAATTTTCAAGAATAATGTTACAATAAAGAATGCCCATGAGATCTTTGCATAGTGTGCTTTTTATCATTGATTAATACTGTCATTGGAGGCAATATTAATGATAATCATAATTTATTTTAATATATCAGGTGGGTATGATATCATCCCATTACAACAAAGAATTATTATTTTCTTCAGCAATCTTATTTCACCACAGACTAAAAGCCATGCCTACTTGGCATAGCACATGTAGAAGACAGCCTGGGAATCATTTTATCCTTTGTCAAAAAAGAGGAAATAACCCATCAAGAAAAAAAAACTTTATGTATAATTTTTACATCATATGTATTGTTGTAATAGGAGCAGCGGGCTGTTTCCCGCCACCTGGCTAGCTTTATACCCGAAATAATTACACAGAAACTGTATTCTTTTAAACACTGCCTGGCCCATTAGTTCCAGCCTCTTATTGGCTAGCTCTTACATATTGATCTA
>NC_022020.1:63339047-63375013 GCF_000317375.1 Microtus ochrogaster
CTTTCTTTCTCCCAGCATTCTGTTCTGTTACTCCACCCACCTAAGGGTTGGCTTATCAAATGGGCCTAGGCAGTTTCTTTATTAATAATAAATCACTCCCACATCAATGTATTATGCAGGATTAATTTTCTCATGAATGAAAATAAGATTTCTCATATATCCTTTACACAGCTGACTCCTGATCCATCCAGTTTACTGTATGTTAGGTCAAGACATTTTATCACTCCTAAACTATAGCTCCATGAGGTGGAAGAGAACAGTATTTTTACTCCTTCGACTTCATAATAAGAAAAACTTAATAATACAGTCACTGGTAAGTCCTATGTCATCAAGTAGATTAAATTTTCCATTAGAGGAATGGCCATTTCTGGACTTCAGAAGAACTCAAAAAGCATAATATAAGAATATGAATGAATGTGGTGTTCTCGCTTTCTACTTTGTTATTTTACCTCACATAAGGAAGAAATATATGTAGCAAAGGGAGTCACCAATGACCCCCAGCACCCACTTCTTAAAGTTTTAATATATAGCTGCCAAAGATTTCCCCCCCTTTACTATGAAGTATCAGACTAGAGAATGTAATACTTGACTATTTAAAGGTGGGAATGAAAAGTGGTTCTTTGTTATAGCTAAATTATGCAATTTTGGGTACAAATTTTGCCTACTATGTGATACAGACAGAAAGCAAGGTACCAGACATCAAGAAATTTCTTAGGAATTTTGAGGAATAACTCCAGTAAAGACATAAGCATATAGCCTTCCTGAGAGCAAAACACATTGTTTCTCGCTGGGTACTCCGTTTCCTACAGCATGCTGTGAGAATGACCCACAGCACAAACACAGATTCAACAGGGGCAGTGAATAGAGAAATGAAGGAGAGTTAACTGTAGCACAGGAAGTAGAAGGAGGAGAAAGGAAGGTTTTGTTTTTCCTTAAAGTTGTAATTGGTTAAACAAGCATTTAGTGGGATAGGATTGTTATCAGCATTTAAGAATTATAGAAACAATATTCTGAAGCCATGAGGTATGAGAGCGCATTGAAGCCAAGCATTGTTAACGTTCTACATTACAGACCGAGTACAAAATAATGGCAACAATGTAAGAAATAGAATTGGAAATTCCTAAAATAAAACACAGAATCTTCTGTATCTGAATTTTCTGGTCCTAAATAAGCAACTAAGCCACCTAGGGGAAGCAACTTGGGTGGGCAAGGGAGTGGCTCATGAAGTCCCACCCCTAACTGAATAGCTCTTGACAATGGAAGGTTGCTATGGAAGAAGGAGTCAGGTTGCTTTTATAGTGTGGCCCCAAGAGGCTGCCACATTGCAGCAGAAGACCCTGCACCCATGCACACACTGACAACACTCAGAGGTCTCCAGGAATTTTGAAAAGTGTATGTGAATTTTGGAAGGAAAAGTCATGGAAGCAGTATGGAAGGACTAGGAGGGGAGGGAGTAAGGGGGGGTAGATTTGATCAAACACATTAAATACATATGAAATTATCAAATAATAGAAAGAATGAATTTGATAAAAAGAAACTGAAGAATTTATTTTCAAGGACATTTATGATAGGCATCCTTGCAATAATTAAATTTGGATGATATCCTAGATGTTCATAAAGATAATTTCACTTATCTGTTTGTTCAGTAAATTCTTAATATCCTGCTTGAACAAATACCAAAATACATTACATTATATTTTCAAAAGTATAAATGTAAAAATTCATTATAATTCTAATTCCTTAGTTAAAATTTTAAAGGATGTGCAAAATGTTTTATTTCTACAAAAACACACATATGTATATGTACATATATATATATATATACACACACACAAACACACACTTGTTCATTGTGAAAACATACATGTTTTCACAGTTTCACAGTTACTTCTAATACAGCTGAGGCAAGTTTCTGGTGGCTTGGGATGTGGAGTGTCATTCCGCTATTTAATAGTTTCAACTTGACACTTATTATTTTTGTCAACCCTCTAGTAAGTAACAATAATTGCAGAGCTGTTTCATTTTGTTGTTGGTTTTTTTTTTTCAGCTTTGCTATCGCTATACATCATGAACAGTTTTACTAGTTGAGTAGTTCAACAGGATGAAAAGGTTCATTGATTTCTATCTGTGTATAAACCTGGAAAAACTGGGGGGAGTATTTATGAATAATTTGTTTGTCACTCCCCTAACATGGAACAACGTAGAGACAAGACTGAACTGACTTGGAAGGTGTTGAGAATGATATCATCATCACATAACTGTGGGGTTCTATGGGAATTTTACTTCAGTCCTGAGGGTGAGACTGTCTTAACAGAAACTCCTTAATTTAGAGGAAATAGACCTATGGTAAGAGTAGAAATTTTGAGTTACCTGGTGTGAATAAAATTGCACAGTCTTCAGTGGTTAATGACCAGCTGGTGGCCATTTGCTTTGCCACTAATTCCCAAGGTCTATTGTTCACTTTGAGAGGATGGCGCATATGGCTCCAGTCTCGATGCATGAGCCTGACTTTGATTGTTTTGGTTAGGGATGAGCAATTTCAGGCACTTATCAGATTCAGAGTAAGTAGCTTCAAGCACATTAAACGTTTTTCAACTCATGAAGACTCAAAACATTCTCTACCCAGCTTTTCTTCTTAATTATTAAACCCACGTGGATGTTTGTAGAAATATTGTACATGTGTTTCTCATTGACTTGCATTCAATTCATCAAATGCTATTTTCTAACAGCCTTTGACATTAAAGAAGCGTTCTGGAGCTTTTTTTCTTAGAAACAAGTACTTTTCTGCCAAAAAAATAAGCTCTAAATACAAAAGATTATAATTCCATTTGAGATGCTGAGGCTAAAATAGAAGCTCAAGATTTAACTTTAAAAAAACAGGTCCCCAACATGTCATTTCTTTCAGTTTAGTTCACTTATTTATTTTTATTTTGTTAGCATTGAACTGCACTTGGTTTTATTCCCTTGGTTCTTAGTCTGCTGATTTTCATGTCAGTTAGAAGGGGAAATTCTGTTTTGAGTGAGATGCATGGCTCTGGGTCCAATGTCCCAGAGGTGGTTAGTGAAATCTGCATCACCTCCAAGAAGAAGTTCTAATTGTGGGAAGAAATATTACTGCTTTCTGATAGAACATGCTAGTACTTTAGTTCTTGAATGTCCTCTAAAGACTGAGATTCTACAAGCCCTATTTCCAGTCTGTACTTGCTAGCATGATGCGGGAAAACATATAAGACTTGAATTATTGGAGGTGTAGCCTTGAAGGATAACTGAGCTGTGGCACAAGTAAATAAGCATGTTGTATTTACCTTTTTGAGCCTGGATATACTTCATTTAACATTGTAATATCTAGTTCCATGCATTTTCCTACAAATTCCACAATTTCATATGACCTTTATTTGAAAAAATTTCATTGGGAGGTTTAAAAAATTGCATATGGAGGTTTGAAAGAAAATGGCCCCCAAAGGGAGTGGCAATGTTAGGAAATTTGGCCTTGTTAGAGTAGGTGTGGTCTTGTTGGAAGAAGTGTGTCACCGTGAAGGCGGGCTTTGAGTTCTCATATATGCTCAAGCTACATCCAGTGTGTGAGTCTACTTCCTGTTGCCTGCAAGCCAAGATATAGGAATCTCAGCTCTGTCTCCAACACCATGTATGCCTGCATGCCATCATGTTGCACCATGATGACAACAGACTAAACCTCTGAAATGTGAGCCACCCCAACTAAATGTTCTACCTTAGTAAGAGTAGCTGTGGTCATCCTAACTCTTCACAGCAATAGAAACCCTACCTAAGAGAGTACCAAATAGTCTATTCAATCATTTGTTGATGGACATCTAAACTGTTTCCATTTCTTAGATTTTTTATGAATAGAGCAAATAGATTATTCAATACCAAATGCTCACCCCTGGACATACGGACATAAGAGTAATGCTAAATGATTGTATATGCACACATACATACATGTTACAGTAATAAAAAATATGAGGTTGTGAATTTGGAAGAGCGTTTGAGGAACACTGAGAAGTTGGAGGAAAGAGGGAGGAAGGACAGAAGTACTAATGATATAGCGATTATATTTGAAGTGCTCAAATTTTAGAAAAAGTGAAACAAAAAAAATTAAGTAAAAAGTGTGACTGTGCAAGTATCTCTGTAGAACCCTGACTTCGAGCCTTCTGAGTGTGTATGCAGAGGCATATGGTTGGGTCACACGGAGGTTCTGTTGTTAAATTTTTGAGGAAATACTACATTCAATTCCATTGTGTTTAATTACACTGATCATAAATAAGACTTCCTCTTTCTATACATTCTTACCAGATTGGGTCATCATTTGTTCTCTTTCTGGTTTTTATTCAGATTCAGTTATTTTTATTTTATATGTATGAGTGTCTTGCCTGCATGTGTGTATGAACACTGCATGTGTGCCTGGTGTCAGCAGAAGTCAGAGGAGGGCACTGGACTCCCTAGAGGTGGAGTTATGATGGTTGTAAGATGGCATGTGGTCCTGGGAACCGATACCACATCTTTTGAGAGCCCTGGTTCTCAATAGGCTCATATGTTTGCATGCTTAGTCCCCAGTTGGTGAACTGTTTGGGAAGGATTAAGAGACATGGCCTTATATATTCATTTTTCTCCAATGGCATGACACTAGGTATATTAACTACTCCAGGATTGGCCTCATGTTCAGGAGTAGTTGATCAACACATAATGGACTCCATAGTTTTTTTGTGTGCTTTTATTTGCTTACAGTTTGGTGTGCTTTTTATTTTATTTTTTTTGTGGGGAGTTGTTTTATTTAGTTTTGTTGTTTGGGGAGTTGTTGTATTGGGGTTTGATAGTTGTTTTTGAGAAATAGTTTAAAGTTGAGTACAAGGGGGAAAAGATCTGTAAGAACTTGGTGAAAAGAACTTGGTGAAAGGAAAGTATAAGATCAAAATATATTTACATTTAAAATTGCTTTAATATATGTGACAAAGAAAATATATATGATAAATAAATATATAATATATTTATAAATATATGAATAGTTATAATCATAATAAACATATATAATAAATAAAAGAGATGTGGCCTTGTTTGGGGAGATGTGTCAATGAGGATGTCCTTTGAGGTTTTAGTGCCAAGTCTCTCTCTGTCTCTGTGTGTGTGTGTGTGTGTGTGTGTGTGTGTGTGTGTGTGTGTGTGTGATTGTGTATGACTTATGCCTACAGATCAGGATGTAAAAAGTTTAGGGCTAAAATTGAGCAAGGCCCACTTAACTGTGCTTTATAAACATTGCCTTGGTCATGGTGGCTCCTCACAACCTACCTTCCTTGATGAATGCATTGTCCCTGATGCTGTCACTATAGCTGACATCCTGAACTCAGTTTCATCAATTTTTTTACATGGACTAAAGACTGATAGCTCTTCAATAACTCTCATTGATGGGTAAAGACTACAATTGAGGTATCCAGCTTGGTGGGATGGGCAGATATTAAGTTTACAACTTATTCTGTGTATATGTGCCCATTGTTAAATGACTCAACCCATACCAATAAGCCAATATAATAAATCCCCTTCATATTACATGTTTATTCTGTTGGTTCTGGTTCTCTAAATAACATTAACTAATAACATATTTGGGTGCCAGGAGTGGTTGTAGAACATCAGAATTGTAAGTATATATTTTTCTGATGATTTTGGTGATATCTAGAGCTGGCTTTACAAATAGATAAAACTTAGAGTTCCTGAAGACTCCATAGGCAGCATGGACAGCACTGAAAAATCTGTGGTGTGAACTATTTAAAGAACTTATCAAGATAAATTCATTGGCTACCTTTTGTGTGAGAGACAAGGAATTTAGTGACTCTGTACATAAAACTTTTGAACAGTTTTGCAAAACAAGAAATATATTGGTGCTAGCTAGTTGTTTCTAACATCTTCACACAACATAAGAAAAGAAAAGAATATGATAGAGACGAAATTCCCCAGCTCTATATGTATATAATCAATCTAAAAGTTTGTAAGTGTGTACTAGAAGAGAATCTTTCCAGCAATCATAGGGATGAAGTTGCCCTAAACAAACCCAAGGCTTCATTATACAACTGGCTGACTTACAAGTCAAGTTTGTGTCTCAGCTCCTAAGGATGTAAGGAGTTAATGAGAGCACTGACTGGGAAAATGTGGGATCCGGTACCGAGAGATCCAAAGGTGTGTGGAAGGATCGTAGGGAGATGAGGCCTTTAAACTCACAGATTCTGATAGCTTTATTTTACCTGATGAAATAGTCTTCACACCCATAACAGAGGATGCACCCCGACTCCTACCTATATAAGCTGATGTTGTGAGGAGCCAGAACAACCAAAGACTTTCTTAGAGGCCCTGATGAAAGGCAAGAGGAAGTCTAGTTCTGCGTGCTTGTCCAGGGACAGACTTGGCAAGTTCTGTCTGATGCTAGAGCTAATGCCTCAGAGAAGTCAAGGTTGTAGTTTTGGAGAACCCAACTCTTCCCCCAGGGCTGTGGTTATCAGTCCTTAGGTAGCTGTGTCTAAGGTATCCCATGTTACCTTTACCAACATTATTTGACTTAGCTCTCTGCTGACCTTGGCATTTCCCCCCTGCAAATAGGATATACATTGATGCAGTTCTTAAACATGCTTGGCATAAGGCATTCTCTTATGCATGACCTGCTTTTCCCAGATACTGTTTTTGTCTTCTTTACTTCTTATCTTCTTTATTTCTCATCCCCAGTCTTCCCACTCGACACCTCACTGTTCGGGACCCTTCTTCCTGATGACTCAGGACAGCATGTGTGTGGGTACCTCTGGGGTACCCAGAAGAAGGCATATGATCGTCTAGAGCTGGGGTAGGTGTGAGCCACCAATATGTGTGCTGAGAACTGGACTTGGATTCTCTGGAGGAGCAGGAAGTACTGTTAATCATTGAACCATCTCTCCAGCCCCAGTGCTGAGTTTCTTGCTATGAGACCATTGGGCAAAGGGTTTCAGTTTGTGTTACAATTCACACACAAAACTTAAAGTGCCAACAGTTTGATGGATTGGTTGAAGGCAGCTGTTGTTGATTAGCCGGAGATGCTTGAAACCCTTTGGCTTCATAGTGATGAAAGAAACAGTTTTCTCAGGGAAACTGTTCTAGGTTGTCCATTTAAAGTAATCTTCTAGAGAGGGGAGTCCAGCACAAATACCCTTCATTATTACTACAGAAATGTTTTTGGGAGAGGAGCACCAGCATAGTTGAAGAGTTCTGGCATTGCTCTCCTCTGATGGCTAGACCTTACACTGGTAGTTGTGACTGGTCAATGAGATGGCTTAAACACAAGTGGCCTGGTTGCATCCCAAAGTTGCAGAGGCTGTGTGGCGGCAATGAAGTCCAACAAGCAAGATGTAGTGACTGTGATGAACAGCAAAGGCTAAACAAAATGTGGCATTCCAAATTATACAGACATTTGGCACGACTTAATTGAACATAGAGTTTCCAGAAGTAAAGGAGATAGGAAGATCAATTCTTACTTCAACTGGGTAGGCCAAAAAGTCCCAGAAAAAAATGAGTAAAAGGCTAACTTAAATCACAGCATAAGATGACCCCACAACTAGTTTCCAAACTTGAGTCACCTTACAGATGGAAAACTCTTCAAATGAAGGAGAGGCCGTACATCCTTGAGGAAGGACCTTGCTACACTAACAAAAAGTTTTTTCCTCATCTTTCCCCAAAAGGGACCTATAACTTCTGAGTACAATAACTGTGCACTAGGGGAAAGGAAATAGGCTGAGCTTTCTGAGCCAAACAGACACTGGCTGTGATTTGACAGTAAACCCAGGAGAGAGCAAACTGCCCTGTGGCCTTTCAGTAGGGGCTATGGAGCTGAGATGATGAATGGAGATTTATTCAAACCCCAGCTCAGGGCAAGTCCAGTAGAATTACTAGTTCATTTTGTGGTTATTTCTCCAGTCTCCAAGTGCATAATTGGAACAGATATACTTAGAATTGGCAGAGTGGATTCCCTGACCTTCAGAGTAAGGG
The DNA here is from genome assembly GCF_000317375.1 of Microtus ochrogaster. Taxonomy (NCBI): domain Eukaryota; kingdom Metazoa; phylum Chordata; class Mammalia; order Rodentia; family Cricetidae; genus Microtus; species Microtus ochrogaster. The sequence goes on from NC_022020.1 coordinate 63,347,061, forward strand.
CAATTACCGTCTGAAAGGCCAAATGGAAGCCATTAAAATTGCCTTACCAGAGAATGGAGTGAGCCAATACCAATATTGCATCATTAGGAAGATTAGAGACATTAGTGTTCCCATCATAGACTTGAAAGATATAGAGCCTGTGGCTCCCAGAACATCCCCCTTTAAGTCTCCTGTTTGGCCTGTGAAAAAGACAGATGTATTGTGAACAATAACAGTTATCATAAACTTAATCAAGTAGTAGCTCCAATTACAGCTGGAAACCAGATGTGGTTGCCTTACTTGGGCAGATTAACACATTTCCTGGGATTCAGGATAAAGACATTGATCTTATAAGTGTGTGTGTGTGTGTGTGTGTGTGTGTGTGTGTGTGTGTGTGTGTGTGTGTGTTTCTTAATACTGTCTATAGAGACAACCAGAAGCAATTTGCTTTTGGCTAGAAAGACTAGCAGTACACTGTTACCATTCTACCTGGAGGGTATATTAATTCCCCAACCCTGTGTTATAACATAGTTTCCTTGGATTTTGTTCACCTGTCTCTCCCACAAGGTATCACACTGACCCATTACACCGATGATATGATGCTGATTAAAACCAAGTGAGCAGGAGGTGGCCTCCACTGTGAACCTGTAGGTGAAGCATATGTGCAGAAGAGGATGGGAAATAAATCTAAGCAAAATTCAAGGGCCTTAAACCTTGAGTAAAAATTCAAGAAGTCCAGTGGTATGGGGTGATGGAGGAAGGTCATTGGTTTGGGGTGATGGAAGAGGGTCCTCTTTCTATCTGTTGTTTCACTGGTTAAGTAATAAAGAAACTGCTTGGCCTCACAGGTTAAAACATAGGTGGGAGGAGTAAACAGGATAGAATGCTGGGAGGAAGAGGAAGTGAGCTCAGAGACGCCATGCTCCCCTCTCCCGGGCAGATGGGATAGCTCTGCTCTCTGAGGCAGCCAGCCATCAGGTCAGACATGCTGAATCTTTCCTGGTAAGCGCACCTCGTGGTGCTACATGGATTATTAGAAATGGGTTGAGGCTGAAACTAATGGGCCAGGCAGTTTCTTTATTACTTAACCAATGAAACAACAGATAGAAAGAGCGCCCTCCTCCGTCAATGGGGCATGCAGAGATATTCCTTCTAAAGTGAAGAAGAGTTTGTTGCACCTGTCTTGTCTCGATATGAAAAGGAATCATAATGGTTAGTAGGCATATTTGGATTTTGTGTGTAACTCATCTCTCACTTGGGTATCTTCCTCTGGCCCATTATCCTAATAATTCAGAAAGCTCTTAGTTTTCAGTGAAACTTGGGAAGGGACAAAGCTCTTCAAAAAGTCCAGACTGTTCTGAAGGCTGTGCTGCCCCTTGAACCATATAATCTAGCAATTATACCAACGATACTTGAGGTAGCTGAGGTCAATGGGGATACTGTTTGGAACCTTGAGCAGACCCCCACAGGTGATTCATGGTGGAGACCCTTGAGATGTTGGAACAAAGCTTTTTCATCATCTCCAAACTCCTGCCCTTTTGAGAAACAGCTATTCACCTGATACTGGACCTTAGTGGAAGTCCTTGAAGTACTTGATGATGAACCAAGTTACCATGTAACTGAGCTCCCCATCACAAGATGGATGTCGTTTGCATCCCAAAGTCATAGTTTGGACATACATGGAGGTAATTAATTAACAAATGGAAGAGTTACCTTGATGGAACAAGTAAATAAGTTACATTAAGAGGTTGTCCAATTGCCTGGCTCTTTATCCTGCTACAAAGATTTCTGTCCCAGATCAAATACGGCATCATGAAGAATGCCCTATAATCGGCTAGCTTAGGAAGAGAAGACTAGGTCCTTGTTGACATATGGTTCTGCATATGAGGCAGGCATAACCATGAAGTAGACAGCTGCAGCATCAAAACACCTTTCTAGGAAAACTTTGAACAGTGAAAAAGTTAAAATTTCATAATACAGTGGCCTTCTCTATACCTTCTGAACTAGTTTAGGTTTGGTCTACTTTACAGATAAAAGACCAGAAATGTAACCTGGTTTGGGCTTCTAATTGCTCAGTTTGACTTCTATCTTTTAACCCAGTCTCTTGTTCTCTTCCAATGTTCCTTGAACCCATGACATTTGAATCTTGTTTTACACGTTAGTCCTCTACATCTCTTTATTGGTGAGCTAAGGCCATACATCTTAAACTCTGTCATTGAAAGATGTTTCCTAGTCCCTGTAGTGTTCCTGACTCTTTCTCTGTCTGGTCAGATCACTGTTTCTTGTTTTCTGCCTCCCTCACATTAGTGTAGGATGGTGTTTTGCTGTGTTAGATATGATGGATTAATTCCTAGCTCTCCTTCATTCTATTCTTTTCATTGGGTTTATTTCTTCTTGTAATTGGGCTGTCTTTTGTCCTCCCCAGTACATAATATCCCTTCAAGTATCCTTTGTAGTCCTGGCATAGTATTAATAAACTGTTTTGGTTAGTGATTATCTTAAGATATTCCTGTTTTTCATTAATTTTAAATCATAGCCTTTCCCAATATATAATATATATTCTCAATATATCAAGCTTAGTTAGTAGTCATTTATATTCAGAGCTGGAGATATGTTTATCTTTGTTTTGTTGACTTCTAAATTAGCTAATGTTATCTAAATGTCATTCTGATGTCTGCCTATTTGAGTTAGTTGGTATTTTTTTTCCTAATAGCATTTATTTCTTTGCTTTGGGTATTTGACATCTTAATTATAACACATCATGAAGAAGTTCTCTGCTGGACATGTCTATTAGACCTCTAAAAGTATCTTGGGTTTAGATATCTATTTCTTTCTTCAGACTTAGGAAAATGCATGCTGTAATTTTATTGAGCAAGTTCTCTGTGACTTTAGTATCCATTTCAGCTCCTTCTGCACAATAAATACTTAAAATTGGTTCTTAAACTTGCAAAATATTTTGTACATTGTTTTCACATTTATTTATTATTTTCTTATTGTTATTTAAATGTAGTTTTGTCCAGCTTATTCCTCATCCATATTTTTCTCCCGCATTATGTAGTCTACTGGTAATACTTCTCATTGTGATTTTTATTTGATTCACTAAATTTTCTTCAACATTTTCATCTCTTGACATTTTCTTCCATGTTGCTGACTTTTTATCCATATGGTTGATTTTAATGTCCATTTTGTTAACTTTTCCCTTTTTGTTGCTGACTTTCCTCTCCAAGTCCTAGACTGACTCTGCATATTTATATGGGTCCTCTTTGAGTTTTCATTAGTAAACTCTGGAGATACTTGTCAGCAATTTATTCATCTCAGTATGTGTAGTTCTATAGCTGACCAATGCTACGGTTTCATTCTGTTCCCTGAGTATTGATACCTCAACTTGAGGAATCCATACTAGAATCCTTGGGTTCTACAGCAATAAAGAGCAGGGAGGTAGCTACAAAGGTAGATCCACAAGTTTTCTTCAGTCTAAGAATGGCTGAACGCCAGTGTTTTTCTCAGTTGATGGTATCTGGTCACGTCTTCCGAGGTTGGAATTATGCACTGCTCTGCCTTCTGCAGTCTGCGTTAGTTTGTTGGAGTCTGGTCCTCCGCTCTCCACAGCAATCTGCTAAGGTTCTCCCTCCCTCTGTCTGGGACTGTGATAGTTACATTTGTGGTCTGTTTAGGTTTGGTTTGTTGTTTGTTTGCTTCTTCCTCTGTTCAGGTCTCCAGGTTAGTTAAGTTTAAAACAGTAGATTATCTTTTGTTATGACATAGTCTACCATCTTTAGAGTCATATGAATGACCAAATGAGAGCTTCATGGGGAAGCTGTGTTCTGCTTGATTCCCTTCCAATGTGTCACCATTGTTCTTTCTGTACTTGTCAAGTGCACTATCATCACCTTTAAGAATTACCAAAGGTCTTCCTCTTTCTTTACTTGGAATACAGCCGATTTTATTCTGGGAATTAAAAATAGATGATCTCATTAAAGGGATAATTAGTCTTCCCTTTTGTTTAACTTGGCTCAAGTTTAATCAGGCTCCCAGAGGCATGGTCTTTCTGTCAGGTTAATTGTCAAGCTCAGCTGAATTAACTCATGTTTTGAGTCCCTTGAAATGTTAGGTCACCACTCAGGACCAGATATAAATTTTAGATTTCTTTTCTTTTTGCTATTATTATATTCTTTATTACTTAAAACAATTTTCAAATTCAATATATTTTGATCATATTCTTCCCCTCCTTGCAAGTCCTTCCAGATTCTCTCCCCTTACCCACTTAACTTAAAGTTCTTTCTCAAAAAAAGAAACAATAACCCAGTACAATAACAACCCACCTAAAACCAAGAAAACAAAATAAAACCACATCCATGAGGAAGACATCAAACTGTAACCAAAATTAAAGCACATACACACACATAAAAAAAAACAGACAAAAACAAAAAACCTAGTGGAGTCTAGTTATATGTTGGTCAGCTACCCGTTACTATGAGTGGCTAACATACCCAGTGTCACTCTGTTGGAGAAAACTGGCTTTTCCTCTCCCAGCAGGTATGACAGTTCAGTTGTTAACTATTCCCCTAGTAGCTAAGTTTTTATTCATTAACTCATTTCTTTAATATAATGAAATAAAACAAAAACATCACATTGAAGTTGGACAAGATAAACCAACATTAGAAAAAGAACCTGTGGGAAGGCACAAGAGTCAGAGACCTACTCATTTTGCCTAATCAGGAGTCCTGAAGAAAAAACACTAAACTTCTTTTTAATCAAAAAGAAATAGCTCTACTTTAATAGGCTCAGCAAAACTCAGATATTCTATGAGACTCTTGTAACATTCTCCCCAACAACATCTTGGAGATGGGTAAAGTTGGAGAGCAGAAGCAACCTATTATTTATTTATTTATTTATTTATTTTTGGTTTTTCGAGACAGGGTTTCTCTGTAGCTTTGGTGCCTGTCCTGGAACTAGCTCTTGTAGACCAGGCTGGCCTTGAACTCCCAGAGATCCAACTGCCTCTGCCTCCCGAGTGCTGGGATTAAAGGCATGTGCCACCACTTCCCAGCTTGAAGCAACCCATTTTTATCGGGAAAGTTGAGTTCCAAAACTATTCACCAGAACAGATTGGTGTCTAAACTGGAACTGGAGTTGTATCTTCAAGTACAGCCTCCAGGTAAGGAAACCAGAGCTCCTGTGTGGAATTCCTGGCCACGGACCACAGGATGTTTCTGTTGCCTATGGGGCCTCTGCCCTGAGCTGCCTGTCCAGGATCCGGCTCTGTGTTTCTTCTTTTATCCACTCTTGGCCTAAAGTACACAGCTGGAGTGAGCTCTTTGTCTGATATCTCACCCAGAAGTGAAAAACAGGTTTTAAAATATGCTAAAACAAGAGTCCCACCCTCGACATCTCATTTCACCAAGTTCACTAAGTTCCAGCACACCGGTAATATGTCTTTTTTATTCCTTTCATTTAAAAAATAAAAACACTCCCGAGAATTTTTAATGTTGAGAAAAGTTTAAGAATGCATCTGCTCTGCTGCTTTGTGGAAGATCAGCATCATTGGATTTAAGGCATTAGCTGGCAGGCTTTGGCAGGCTTGGGCGATAACCTATTTATGACCCATCAGGAGAGAAAATGATGGTCCTTCGTCTCATCTCATCTCGGGGCATCAGTGCCTATTTCTAAGTTGAATGGATCATCACCCACGTTAAATGACCACGACAGAGACTGTCCCCAATCTATCACCTCCAAATCTTTGCTCCTTCACTGGCAAATTTCTCCATGACTATTCTCAGACTTTCTTTTCTGAAAAATACAAACTTTCTTAGAAAAGTTAATGTCTTCATCATTTCAATATTAGTAAAGATTCACTGAGGAATTCTCTTCCCCTGGCACTAGTGGCAGAGAAGAAAATGCTGACCACTTAGGTTCCATGGAAAGGAGCTAAGGTATCTGAAGGGTGGGGTTGGAGGCCTTGCATTGAGAACTTACTTGGACAGGGCTTCAAGGTCTTGGAAGGAATTGCATCTGACTTGGGAAAGACGGTTATAATGGGCAGTAGCAAAAGGCACAGATATAGAGAGGCATGGGCTTGAGGATGAGGAAAATAAAAAGTCAGTGAGAAACTGCAGAATTTGGTAATAAAGTCTGAGTTGCAGAAGTAATTTTATTATATAAGTAGATGAAAGTGATAATCCAAACTCAAACAAGAAAGAGAGAGAGAATGGCAATAAATAACTGTCAAAACAATATAATTGATAATGCATGAGCAGATGATCAAAGAAAGAAAAGTAAAATAAATTTTTGGCCCAAAAAAATGTAAGTATGTTTAGAAAACAAAGTATTATGCACATACCCAAAGAAAAATAATTTTCTTCCTATTCTCTGTGTCATGTTCCTCATGGATCCTGTTGTTATGTCTGGTGAGCTCGCTCCCTACATAAGTTCAAATCTTCACTTGTGTTTTCCTTATGATTTTTCCTTTCAGGGTATTCTCTGCACAACAGCAAGGATGGTGTATTTTTAATATATCATCACTTAAAACAGTAAAATACAGAGTCTTTCAGTCGGACTACTTCTTTAGAATTTTATATAATAACTAGCAGCCACTCTGATGCCCATGCTTCATGGGGCTGACTCTCTGTCCCTTTCCTGGCCATTCTCATTTCCACTGCAGGCTAGTTTCATTTCTGTCTACTTCATATGTGTGCTTTCCTTAATTCTTTCTTCCTTCTTATAGTACTCAGTAATAGTCATGTTATTTAAGAACCAAACCTTGAGAATCAACCTGCATGGAATTAATAAATGTGTTACTATACATGGTCTGTCTGTGAAAATTCAGTGTATTCGTTTCTCTTCTGGCTGCTGTGATAAAATACATTGATAAAATCATTTAAGGCGTTTCTTTAAACCGGCAGCTCAAGCTCAAAGTCCATTGTCATAGGGCAGTCCCAAGAGCAGGAACTGGTCCTGTTTGTTCATGCACGGTCAATGAACAGCTAACGATGAATGCATGTCAGTGGTCAACCCACCCTCCCCATTCTATGTGGTTCAGGATCCTTGATGGGGAGCAGTTCCATCCACAGTCTAGAGAGATCTTCCTTCAAGTAACATAGCTCAGATACTGACACAGGCATGCCCAAAGGCCCATCTCCTTAAGAGAACAGCAACACCAACCATCATACCTGGGCAGGTTGGATCATGTCAGTGTCCACACTCACAGTTTCATTGGTGGAAACAACATCAGGACCAAAGTAACTGACTTGTGTCATTGATCCACTGAGTCGTGGCTATTAACTGAGCTCTCCCAGGAAGCTCAGCTACACAGACACCTCAGTCTTGAGTTTTAGTCCCCAAGACCTAGGAGAATATAAAGTTCTGTTGTGTAAAACATAGAGTTTGAGGCAATTTTTACTAAATTTCAAGAAAGCTAATGATCAGGTCAAGGACCAATGCAAGTGATTGCTCATACACGTTGCTACACCTGGCTTAATGCTTCACTCTAAGTGATCATCAGGCATTTGTGATAAAAGACAAAATCAAGATGTAAAGCATTAAAAGAAATTTTAAGAATACTTTATTCTTTTCATTGCATTTTTTCTTTCATATTCTGAATTTATAGATAATCTGATTTTTTTGGACTAAGCTAAATATAACTCATTCCAAAGTCATCTAGCAAATCCTGGAACTCTGTTTTGTGTATTTTCTCTAAGTTTCTTATTTTATGTGTAGTCCACCTGAATTATTTGTATTTGAAAAAATAGGTTTGTGAATGGGAACCCTGCTTAGCTTATTGTAACATGCTTGTCTCAATAAAGTAAACATAGAATTATAGACATTTAATTTAAATTTCCATTCTTGCTTTTAAGAATTCTGTTTTAATGTTCATATTTAAAATAAAAAACTTTTTCACAGTCTTGAATTTTAATTTTACTCATTAATGAGCTATTTTTAACCACTGAGCAGTGATTCTCAACCTGTTGGGGGTAATCAACCTTTTCACAGATGTTGTATATGAGATACCCTGCATATCAGGTGTTTACACTATAATCCATAACAGTAGCAAAATTACAGTTGTGAAGTAACAACAAAAATAATTTTTGGTTGGGGTCACCACAACATGAGGAACTGTATTAAAGGGTCACAGCATTAAGAGGGCTGAGAACCATGACTGAGGTATACAAGCCTACTGTCGGGTTATGCTGGGAAGCTTAGTTAAGAATTTCCAGCTGTTCTCTGCACTAAACTACAGATAAATACAGAAATGGGTTTCTAACACCTATTGAGTTCTATTTTCCATTCTATGGTCTCTGAACTAGCAATTGGCTGCTACATAACGATCATTGCTCTTTTGTAATTGCTTGTCTTTGCCTTACGTGGTGTTCTGTGGAGAGGGGCAGTCTAGGTTGTTGTTATGATAGCAGTGGCAAAGACTGAAATCTGCTACTGTTTGTTTGTAGAAAACAAATTTAAGCATTTGCTTAGAACCTAATGGGGCAGTTTCCCAGCTTCCGTAATGCCATATATCTCCGCATAAAATCAAAAGGTCCTGACAGAAAAGTCTGTGTCCCAGATTAGAAATAGAAAAACAGGAAATTGCCCTAACATTATCGATTCCTATTTGTGCATGGATAGCCAAAAGTGTATGTCCATTGTCATGAGACAAGCTTTCCATCCCTGAAGGAAGTTCTTGTGTGATTCTCTCTGAAGAGCAGACCTGGAGAACGGTACTCATATCCCCAGAGAGAGAACTGTCAGTGTCCACAGCAATGCGGAGTGACACATCAACACAATGACAAAATTTTCTTGTATTTTTCTTACCAACTCTTCTCTACAAGGTCCGAAAGAAATTTTATGCCACCGATGGGGGGGGGGGGGAATCCTTCAAGAGCATGCTATTTAAAATGTGAGCACTGAAGTACTTTCAATGCCCACATAACAGATGTCTATGGACACTGTGATGTTGTTGAGAACTTAGAGGTATCCTGGTGTGTTTAGATGTTGTTATCAAGAGTGATGGTCTTGATAACCCCTAGGTGTCATATTTCAAGGTCTTAAAGTACCTAGTAATACCACAGAAAGTCTGTCTGTTGTTGTTATTGTTTTCTTGCTCTGTTGTTGTTAAGTGAAAAAATAAATTTAAAAAAAGGGGCATGACTTCTCCTAGCTATGACAGAGCAGAAGATTTATTGTGGGTGTGTGGGAGAGCATAGCCAAAGGCAGAGTCATCAGGGAGAATCCAGAGTGAATATGACCACGACATCGATGAGTCATACGAGGAGATGTGGGAGGGAACAGTCAGGAGACCAGGAGAGTGAAGGGTAGACCAAAGGACCCACTAACCAAAACAGCTTGATCATATAGAGAAGGGTGGCTGGGGGGAGGGAAGCCCATCCCCCAGGCTGGAGCAGTTTAGGGGAGGAGGTAGTGAATGCCAGACAGATAGTCCCTGCAACAGGCAGGGACTGAAGGATGCTGGGATATGTTAAATAGGCACCTCAGTCACCCTTTGATCCAGGTTTGAACCTAAGAACTGTGTCTTTTGAGACAGAGTCTTTCCACCTAGCTCTGAACTCACAATCCTTCTGCCTCTGTATCACAAGTGCTGGAATTACATACAGACATGCACCACTATGCCAGCTCAGGTGTGGATATTAACACAATAACTCTTCACACTCAAGTTAGTCATTTCCTGCTTAATATTTCCTTTTATTTTAATTTTTGCCTCAGATCTTCGTCTTATAGGATCAAACTGAGAAGACAGTACTTTAAGGTTTATGTAGTTTGTTACTCCGTGTTTTCTAGTGAGTGGGCTAAGGATGCTGGCGAAGGAAGTTAAGGCTGGTGATGGGGTTAATTTTAGCACAGTGCAATGAAGAGGTGGGGGGAAGTATGTGGAGCTATGCAGGCAAACAGACATTCACTTATTCGGTTGAATGATAAGTCTCAGTCTTTTCCTTAGAAATCTGACCATGCAGGGTCAAACAGGACTGGTACAGTCTCTCCCTTTCTATAATCCTCCAGAAGTTCACATTTGAAAAGAAAAGCAGGAGAGGATTAAAGCTTGAATAGGGGGCACCCAAAGGATATTTAGGCACGGAAAGTTTTCTGTGTGACACAAAATGAGATAGGACACGGTACATTTGTCAAAGTCAAAGAATTGTGTAGTGAAAAAGGTTGTCTAATGTGAATTATCAGCTCTATTAATAATAATACTAATAATAGCTTGTCAATATTTCCTCAAAATTTGTAATGAATGTGTTTTAATGTTCCAAGTGGTTGGTAATAAAATCTTTGGAGACAATAAGGGAAGGCATATGAACATTCTGCTCTTATTTTCTGTAAAGATATGGTCTAAATACATTTTATGAACTAATTTATGAAGTTAGAGATAGGTCTATGTTTAAATATCTGGCAACAGAAACAGTAACGGAAAGGTCTCAATGGTGAATGAGGAGGTTGAGTTGTTTCTGTCACCTTAGTTATACCGCTGCTTATCCCAATTGGTGTTCTGTTCAGGAAGTTGTTTCCTGGGCCAATGTGCCCAAAGCTGTTCTTCACTTTCTCTTCTATCAGCTTCAGTATATCTAGATTTATGTTGAGGTCTTTGACCCACTTGGACTTGAGTTTTGTGCAGCGTGATAGATATAGATATATTTGTATTCTTCTACATGCAGATATCCAGTTAGACAAGCACCATTTGTTGACAATGCTTTCTTTTTTCTACTGAATAATTTTGACTTCTTTGCCAAAAGAAGGTGTGTAGATTTGCTTCTGGGTCTTCAGTTTGAATCCATTGATCAACCCTTCTGTTTTTATACCAATACCATGAGGTTTTTATTACTACCACTCTGTAGTACAGCTTGACATTAGTGATGGTGATACTTCCAGGAGTTCTTTTATTGTATTTATTTTATTATTTAGTGTTTTAGCTATTCTGGGATTTTTGTTTCTCCATATGAGGTTGAGTATTATTCTCTCTAGGTCTGTAAGGAACTGTGTTGAAATTTTGATGGGAATTACACAGAAAGTGTAAATTCTTTTGGGTAATATGGTCATTTTTACTATGTTAATCTAACCAATCCATGAGCATGGGAGATCTTCCAGTCTTCTGCTATCTCTCCAATTTCTTTCTTTAAAGACTTGAAGTTCTTGTCATGCAGGTATTTTATTTTCTTGGTTAGAGTTATTCCAAGATATTTTTATATCATGGGTGGCTATTGTGAAGGATGTTGTTTCTCTGATTTCTTTCCCAGCACATTTATCATATGTATATAGGAGGCCTATTTTTCTCAGTTAATTTTGTATCAAGCCATCTCACTGAAGGTGTTTATCAGCTGTAGGAATTCCCTGGTAGAACTCTGTGGGTCACTTACATATCCTATCATATCATTTGTAAATAGAATATTCGGACTTTTTCCTTTCCAATTTGTATCCCCTTTGTCTCCTTAAGTTGTCTTATTGCTCTAGCTAAAACTTCAAGTACTATATTGAATGCTTATGGAGAGAGTGGAGAGCCTTGTCTTGTCCCTGCTTTTACTGGAATTACTTTAAGTTTCCATTTAATTTGATTCTGGCTCTCTGCTTGTCAAGTATTGCCTTTATTGTTTTTAGGTATGTCCCTTGTATCCCTGCTCTTTCCCAGACTTTTATCATGAAGGAATGCTATATTGTCAAACTTTCCTTTTTAAGTTAAACCCAAAACATCTTTTGATCACAAAAGATAAGTTTAATTTCTAAATTTTTTGCAATTCCATCCTTCTGCATAGAAGCCCAAAGAAGGACTCAGACACTATTACTCTCCATTCATATGATGAATGACTGTGTTTCTTGGCTCAAATGAAAAGTTTATTTACTATTTTTGTACCATTAAAATGTCATTTCCTCATCCATTCTATTTAATATTTTTAAATTAAAAATATTACGGTAGACCACTTCTACGTAGTACATTCTGCCTATTCTTGTAACAACAAAGGAAGCTGTTAACTGTTTAATCTACATGTGCAGAATTGTAAAGAGTAACCTCAGGTTCATCTGTGAGGCTCACAGCCTAGGCGAGGAGCAGACAATCAGAGGCTAATGAATGGCTGTCTAGGCAGAGATGCCTAGGTGACACCGGAAGCTTTGACAGATATAGCAGCTAGGATTCCTCGCTGAGGTGCAGCCCCAGAGACAGGCTGTATTTTTAGGAAGGTGAATGAAGGATAGGTACACTCTTGATGAAAACTGGACTTCCAGGAGTAACACGTTGGGAGTAAATCTGCTCCATTTAATCAAAGAAATGTCACTTAGCATTGTACAGAATCCTTGATAGCTCAATAAACCTCAAGTCGTTTATTGATCCCAGAAAACTGGAGTTACCATCTGTTGTTTACCTCACTTTGTTAGTAACTCCTGCCGTTAAGTACACAATCATCTGTATTCTTTCTCACTTTATCCCCCGCCCCCAGCTCCTGCTCTCATTCTCGCTCGCTCGCTCTCTTTCTCCTTCTCTTCTCCCTCCCTCCCGCTCTCTCTAACACACACACACATACACAGGAATAACTTCTTCCACTATGACATATTTGACAAGCAACTTCTCTTCGGGGCAAACACTTCCACTTCTGTTCTTAAATTGGCCCCTTGTCTATTTTTTGGTACCTTCTTCCAACACTAATTCTCACTTTCCTGGAGTTGTTGTTCTTATGTTTAGATGGCTTCAAGCCTGAATGTTTCCAAAGATCAGAGTGTCCCTCTAGACATCTTTCTTTCAAGCTGTCCTTTCTGAAAGATAAGCTAACCTTTTCTATCTCAGACTCTTTACCTATTGTTCCCTTTCCGTCCCAGTATCCCTGAAGTCTTACTTCAACGTCCACTGCTCTGAAGAAGCCATCCCCACAAGGCCCGCCCTTTTCTAATTAATGAGGTGATCAGGGAGCTCTGTTGATTTATTTGGAACTCTGATGCTCCTGGATTTCATGGCTGCCCCATCCTTAAGTTCCCTCTCAGCTTATTTCCCTCCACCTGTATTATCTTCCAAGTTCGATGTTGGTATCATTTATTAAAGCTGATGAACCATACCTTCTTTCAGGCCCTTTTCTTAGAAACCTTTCTTTTCTTAGAAACTACTTTTCTAATTTTTTCTCTCGTAACCAACATCAGCTTAAATGGAGAGAAATTCAAAGCAAGGCCACTGAAATCAGGAACAAGACAAGGTTGTCCACCCTCTCCATATCTGTTCAATATAGTACTTGAAGTCTTAGATAGAAAAATTAAAAAAAAAATGAAAGAGGTCAAGGGGATATAAACTGGAAAGGAAGGAGGAAATGTTATCGATATTTGCATATGATATGATAATTTATGAAGGTAACCCTAAAAACCAGAAAAACTCCTACAGCTGATAAACACTTACAGAAAAATAACAGGATACAAAATTAACTCACAAAAAAATCAGTACTGTCGTACTGATACAAAGCTTTCCCACACACAAACTGAGATAGAACTCAGGGGAACAGCTCCTTCCACAATAGCATCAAGTAATATTAAAATACCTTGGTTTCTCTAACCAAGCCAGTGAAAGACCTGTTTGATAAAAACTTTAAGTTTCTGAAGAGAGAAATTAAAGAAGATATCAGAAGATGGAAAGATCTCCCACACACATGGGTCAGTAGGATTAACATAGGAAAAAATGGCCATCCTACCTTAAGCAATCCACAGTTTCATTGCAGTCCACATCAAAATTCCAACACAATTCTTCACAGATCATTAAAGGACAATTTTCAGCTTCATAAGGAAACACACACAATTTGTTACTGTGTGTGTATATATATATATATATATCACTATATAATGTATTTATAATTACATAATATATGTTATATTATATATAGTCATTAATACATAATTATTATTATTTGATATATATCAGCTATTTCATCCAATTCTATGACAAAGAGAATCTCTTAATGATGTTGTATAGTATGTAAAAACTTACAAACTGAATACTGCCCAGTTTACCAGTCTTTGATTTTATGGACATGTGATTGGATTTTGACCAGTTTTCTTCCTTGTCTCTTTCTGATTCTTAAAAGTTAAATGTTTCTAAAAGTTTCACTATTCTTTACTATTTTCCATAGGAATTTTATGAATATTGGCTACCACATTACTCTTGTATTCCTAACTTGTTGAGTATTTTTATCACAAGTGAATGTCAAATATTTCAATTATTTCCTAATAATACGATTTATTTTTCCTTACATAAAACTCACTCTTTAAGTGAACCTGGATGTTATCTTAGTTTGCTTTCAGTTGCTATGAGAAATATTGTGACCAAAGGCAACTTGGGAAGGAAAGAGTTTGTTTCAGTTCACGGTTGTAGTCAATCCATCTTGAAAGGAAATCCAGGCAGAGACTCAAAGGAGGAGCTTGGGGGCTGGGAGTAAAGCAGAGGCCATGCAAGAATGCTGCTTCCTGGCTTGCTCACCCTGGCTTGCTCTTTCTTAGACACCATAGGACCACTTTTCCAAGGATGGCACTGGTCACAATGTGTTGGGCCCTCCCACATCAATCATCCATCAAGAAAATTCCCACCAGCTTGCCCACAGCAATCTGATGGATGCATTTCTCAGCTGATATTTCCTCTTCCCAGACGATATCAAGTTGATGAACACTAGCCAGCACAGTGTCAAGAAGTTATTCTGTTTAAGTACTAGCACGTGTAATTAGCATGCATTATCTGAGCTAGATGGCAGACCCTTAATTTTTGAACTTCTCCCCTTTTGTGTGTTAAATACTATAAATTTCTCTCAACAAACCCTTCTCTTGTGTAGTAGTCAAGTTTCTACCAGGAGACAAAAAAAACAGCCTAGTAATTTGCATATAAATTTACTATTAAATTATTAATTATAACAAAGAATTGCATGCCAAGTTGTAAAGAGAATGCTAATGAACATAGAATAGATACACAGGGATCAAATATCACTTTCTAGAGCTGAGGAAAAGCACTCCTGGGGAAATCTGTGAGCACCATCACTCCTATACAATAAAATTCAAGAGAGCATCCATAGCTCACTGGGGCGTCCCAGACTGAGAAGTTAGATTGGTGGAATTACTTGAAAGCCACCGTCTGAGATGCCAGGGGAAAAGATGCCCATAACAAATGCATGGGCTATCTATAGCAGGATAGATGTGCTTGGAACAATCAGCCCAGGATGCCCGGGAAGCTGTTAGTGAGGAAGTACCACAGGAGGAAACTCACTGGAAGGGTCACTGGCTTCCTGTTTAGAGCTAGTTTCCATCCATCTTAGGAAATTAAAAGAGCCTATAGTCTGTATGAGTACAATGTAGTCTGTTGACTACAGTGCCCATCCAGATTCCGCTCCTGACATGGTCTATAGCTGTTAACAGTCTTGCCTCCAGCATTCAATGAAGGTGGATTTGGAAGGTAGTAAACCATTGGGGTTCCCCTCTGTATGCTATGAATATGTTTTATTACCATTGGTTAAGAAAAAAATGTGCTTCGGCCTATGGCAAGACAGAAATCCAAGCAGAGCGAGAGGAGGAAAGAAGGCAGAGTCAGGGAGATTCCAGCCAGCCACAGAGGGAACAGATGTAGAAAATGAGGCAACACACAGCTACGTGGCAATACGCAGACTAATAGAAATGGATTCATTTAAGATGTAAGAGCTAGAAATATGCCTGAGATATCAGTCAAGCAATGTCACAATTAATATAGTTTCAGTGTGATTATTCTGGTCTGGGCAGCCCAGGAATGAGAGCACCATCTCTGCTTACAGTTGTAAGTGAGCTTCATCCTACAAGTTTTGATATGCTAGGTTTTCATTATTTATTTTAATTTACATTATGGTTCTTTTCATTGACCAGGGGAATTTTAAAATGTCTAAATTTCTAAATGTTAAAGTTATTTATATGTCTCATGATTCTTTAACCTCACTGTGTGCAAATAAGTTTCCAATGATCTTTCTCTTGTGCATGTCTAGAGTCTTTAGTATAATCAAGTTGAACATAGTTTAATATCTATTTAAAGACAAGGTATAGTCTATTACTGTGTTACAATGCCTTTGTAGATTTTATATTTTTGTTTCCAAATTTATAAATTGTTTTTCTAGTTTCATAATATCTTGTGTATGTGTGTGTTTTATTTTGCTATAAGTTAACATTCCCGAGGTTATATTTTTATCTTTTTAATCACTTAAAAATTAAGTTAGAATACAAATGGTTGTCTCGTCGTGGCATGTTCATACACATATGCCATTATAGTTTGATCTTATTTGTCCTTGTAGCCAATGGTCCTACCCTTCTCACTCTGTCCCACTATGTCAGGATCTCTCCTTCCTCCAGCTAGTTTCCTCCTTTGCCTTCTTTTATTTTTATTAGATTTTTGTAACCATACAATGTAATATGTTTCATTGTGGCATTTACATATGTTCTTATTCACTCCCCTTCCCCCAATCCTTCCCACATTCCTCCAATGCTTTTCTTCGGTCCCTCCCTTCCACACCAATCCTGCCCCTTGTGATTTCACACCACATGTCTTACATGACCCTCTCTCTTCTTTATTAACCATTCCCACCTCCTCTAAGATCTCTTATTCCACACTCAAAGTGTTCGCCCCAGTTTCATGTGGTGTTCATTTTTCATATTACTGCAACCAAACTTGACAGCGCAGCATGAGGAAGGACAAATTGCTTGCACTTACTGTTCCAGATACATCTATTATGGCAGTGAAGTCCTGGTGGCAAGAGTCTTGGGGCAGCTGGTCACATCGCATCCTTAATCAAGCAGCAGTGAGAAAGGAACATAGGTACCCAACTTTATATCTACTTCTTATTTAGTCCAGGGCCTCACCCCACACCGTGGTACCACCCACACTTACAGTGGGTCTTCCCATCTCAATTAACCAGGTCTAGAAAGTCCCTTGCAAACATGGCTTAAGTTTTGTCTCCTGGGTAACTCTGGGTCCTATCAAGCTGACAGTCAATATTGTATCACAAGCCTCTCTCTTGTGAATGTAACACTCAAACATGGCACTGATGTGGAATTCCCCTCTGTATGTTGTGAATACCATTGGCTAATAAAGAATCTACTTTGGGCCTATTGCAGGATCGTCCCCATGCTGGATAGCTCTGACAAAAGTCTTTTTTTGTTGTTGTTGTTTTTATTTTCGAGACAGGGTTTCTCTGTAGCTTTTTGGTTCCTGTCCTGGAACTAGCTCTTCTAGACCAGGCTGGCCTCGAACTCACAGAGATCGCCTGCCTCTGCCTCCCGAGTGCTAGGATTAAAGGCGTGCACCACCACCGCCCAGCTAAAGTCTTTTTTATATTTTTTAATTAGCCTGCAAAGTGGTGGGTTTCCATAAGGCTTGTTTATACATCCTCAGTTTGGTTAGCCCACCCCTACTCCCGGATCTCTCCATCTCCTGTCCCACACTCACTCATGCCTTTAACCCCAAGTGATTCCTTCATCATCTTTCAGGTGTCTGTGTCCTACAGTTCTCTTTAATTATAGTTTTTGCTTTGATTGCAAGATTGTTAGTTTCCAAACAGCTTTTCACAACCCTTCATTGTGGTTAAACCTTCATCCTCTCCTCATTTCCCCATTTTGAATCTTCCCACCCTCAGGATCCCTTCTCTACTTTCATTTTATCTGTAGTTTGCTGGACCCCTTCCCTTAATAGCTCCACTCCCTACGGTCTCTTCTTACCACCC
Organism: Microtus ochrogaster; assembly: GCF_000317375.1. Lineage (NCBI taxonomy): Eukaryota > Metazoa > Chordata > Mammalia > Rodentia > Cricetidae > Microtus > Microtus ochrogaster. The sequence goes on from NC_022020.1 coordinate 63,364,730, forward strand.
GGGTTCCACATATAGTCTAGCTAAAATTAAACAAAAGATTCACATATAGGAGAGCATATAGAGTTTGTCTTTCTGAGCTTGGGTGATCTCATTAAGTATAATGTTTTCTAGTTCCTTTCATTTATTTGTAAAGTTTATGGTTTTGTTTTTCTTTAGATGAGCAATATCCCATTGTGTATATGCACCACATTGATCAGTCCATTTATCTAGATTGATTCAATAAGACACTATTGCCGAAGACACCAACCTTGGGTTGCAGGACATTAAGAAACCAATCATTAACTGACCCGGAGACTCTCTTCCTGCTGGATAGATTACGGGTACTAGAAGATGCTACTTAGTCTGCTGGGGGAGAAAAGACATCAGCAGTTTTACCTAGTACTCCACCCTGCATGCTGCAATGCAGACCCAACAGGCAAGATGTACTCACTGGTGCAATAGTGACATGTTGATTACGGGGGTAACCAACAACTTTTTGATTGGATTGGAAGCATTCTCCACAACACAAATATAAAGTCTGTTCAAAAACCCATGACTGGAGAGATCATAGGCCCTGGCAGAAGGGAATTAATGGTGTTATTTCTATATATGTCCCTGTTGTCAAAATACCTTTACTATTTATGCTTGTGCCCATATATCTGTGCTGTTCTCATCCTGGGTATTGGAACTTTGTGGTGTGTGTGTGTGTGTGTGTGTGTGTGTGTGTGTGTGTGTGTGTGTGTGTGATGGACAGTCGCCAATACACATAACTGATCCAAGTGCTGAAAGCAGGTGACTGTCAGTGCTCAATCATAGATAAATCATCCACATCAGCTTCCCTCCATCCGAAGCTCAGAACACATCAATAAAAACTGGTCAGGTAGGCTGTAAGAGTCAGGAGCTAGGGGAGGGGACTATGAAATGTTACCCTCTGGACATGGCTGATGCATCAACTCCCAGCAGCTCACTTGCCTGCACAGTACCAAGTGGATCAAATTTTAACGTGAATATGGGAATTCATTCACCAGTCTCCATCCCCACAGAGGAGCTATTAGCAGATGTTGGCTGCTGAAGAAAGGAGAATCACTTCTCTATGGGGATGTAGTTGCTGAGAGGTGGCCATGGTAACCTATCGGTGATGGTTCCACACATCTGTACACCATCAGCACTAATTGGTCTCTATGCTACTAATAATAATGAAAGGTAGAGGATACGAAATTGGGAGAGAGATTGCTTGGCGGGTACTTGTAAGAACTGGACAAGGTAGTGATGGGTGGATAAGACCAAATTACATTATATATGTATGACATTTTTCAAAAACTAAAACTATTTTTAAAATGAATATCATGAAGACAAAAGATGATAAAAATGGGTAAAGAAAATTAAATGAATGTGTGAGGGCAAATAAAAACATAAGCACAGTGAGATTTTTAATTCAATAACGTAAAATTATTGCTAAAATTACTGTGAAAGAGGAGGAAAGAGACAAAGTGTGCGTGAGAGAGAGGGAAGCAAGGGGGAGGAAGGGAATACTGGAGCAGTTTCTCAGCTCTCAAAAGCTGGAGATGACCAACTATGTGCAAACTGGTAGTTTAATGTGACTTTTACCTTCCTTGGGTTTATGTCGCCATTGGACTTGCTTTGGAAAAAGATCTAATATCCACCAAAATTATGTTCATTTTATTAGTGTGTCTCTCTGTGTGCACTGTGACTCTACCAACCCAAATCTTTGTAGTTATGTGAGCAAACTCATTCTCCCACCCTCCTGAGGCTCCCCAGGTATGACCCCTTGAGATAGTTAATACTCCACTTGCAGAGTTTAACACCATTGCATAAGGAGGGAGGATTTTTTTTTTTTTGGACACTTCAAATCTTGTGTCTATCACTTTGCTAGAGGAATGTAGCTATGGATGTCAAATATTCAAATGGAGTCTTAGAGTCTTCAGAATCTACACTAGTAAATAGCAGCTTCATGGTCCTGGTGCTGGTCCACCTACTAACCGCAGGCTCACAGCTGCCAACCCTTAAAGGTATTCCCAAGTGACGAGGTTGGCTCCCCGCCACAGTGGGTGAAACTACCAATTTTTGTGCACCTGACTGCCTCAAACAAGTCTCCCACCGCCTGTACTTTTGGACTTGTTGGCGTTAGGCCCTCCACCTCTCCAGCTGCCTCCCAGATATGTTTCTTACTTTAGGACTGTGATTAATTAAATTCCCGTCCCCAAACTTGTGGTTATTCCATGTTTTCATATCCTTAGGGTAGCGTACAATAGACTGCCCCTCAAGATGGCTCCGAGTCACAACCCTGTGGAACACTCTAAGTCACGTCGAATGACAAGGTGGGATTCCTCTCAGCTGCAGGCCCATTGTTCAGAAGAACCACTGTCTCAAAGATCTGCTTGTGAGGGCTGTGGGCCTGTCACGCCATCAGGACTGCCACCTGCCCTATCTTTTGAATGAGACTCCTGGTTTCGTTCCCTTTGCTCAGAAGCCATGTGGCTGAAGTTGTGTTGAACTTGGCCTCCTCTCTGTCTGTTGCCTGTCTTACACTCTGCATTTTTCTGCTGTTCTATGACTACCTCGGCAGTTTCTGAAGCTCTCACCCTTTCCTCTTTACAATACCATCTGGTCTTTCTTATAGTGCCTCATCTTGCTTCACATAATGTTATTTTTAGATTCACTTAATTCTACATGTATGAGCGTTTTACCTGCTTGAATGTGTATGTACTATGTGCATGTCTGGCACCCACAAAAGAGGATGTCAGATCCCCTGGAACTGGAGTTATGGATGGTTGTGATTTACCATGTAGATGCCGGGAACTGAACCTGGGTCCCTTTGCGAGAGCAAGTGCACAGATGGCAGCTGTCAAGATCGAGTGACTTCTCCATTCTTAGTTCTGAAGTAGTATCATTCTGCTGCTTAGGATTTTGTGTGACTTCTCGTGGGACAAATGACCAATGAGCAGGAAATGAGTGGATGACATTCAAAGTGCCTCTGTTCTGAAGGGCAATTGCTGCTTTTCCTGAAGGCGCTGGAGTTGTATGGATCAGTGGGTGCTAACGCGTTACGTTGTCCTGCACAGACTCCTACCAAGCCCTTCTCCCACCTGAGAGAGTGACCCAGTGAGTCTGTGGTTGACTAAGGATGGCGGGTGAACTTAAGCATTTTCATACATCAGAGTGACAATGACGAATAAATTTCATCATCCTCAATTCCATCTGAAACTAACAAATGCCAAAACTACACATATGTACAAACTTGAACTAGAAAGCCTGCTATTCATTCTGTTCCTCGATGTAACTACAAATATTTAATTATCTACAATCTTGAGCAGCATTTGGGATAGAAATATGGATGGCTGTGTAACGTGGTTCCAACAATCGTATCCAGAAATAAATATACGGGTGAATTAAATCGATGTCTGTGCCTCCCCCCACATACACAAACACAGACACACAGACAGACATATGGTAAGATAGGCTCACTTATTTGGAGTTAAATATTTACATTACCTTAAACAATTTTATCTTCTTGCCACTTTTTTTCCTCTCAAAGAGCCCTGAACTCATAACTGAAAGATCTAAATTTCTATCTTGACACATTTATATACTAAGACGTAAGGAGAATACCAAATAAACTGAAATTTCTCTCTCTTCCCCCACAAACAGATGAGCAAAAGAATACAAACAACAACAGAGGCCCAGAATTCAAAAGAAAAACAGTGATTGCTGTCATTCCCTTGGTTTTTGCATGCTAATTGTATTCTTTCCTATTTGGATGATTTGAGAACTCGGGTTTTGGGTAAACAGTACGTCTAGGCAGAGGCTTGCCTCCACGTCTCACAGTCTTCTGACTTTCATGGTCATTTTAAAGACATTTGTAGAGTTTGACAAGGCATGGATGACTCTTAATTAGAATAACGTGAACATTCAAACGGAGTCTGGCTTCCTAATAAATCTGAATCCAGGCTGAACCTGCTTGAGCATTTTCCAGATTTGCTGCAGAACACTGCCATCAAGTGTAGAGTTGCAGAGGCAGTTTGCAGGGATGGTTGCAACGTGCATGTGGTAGCATCGCAGCGTCTCTGTATACATTAACCCAAGTGTTTATACTTCTCAGTTCTGTGACAGGTTTCGGCAGATAGCAAATGCCTTCTAGAAAAGGTTAAATAAAATCTTCTATTGCTGTCGCCCTTTATATCAAGTTTCAATGTACCATTTTTAGGGCAAAGGTTATGACTATGGCTCACCTGTTTATTCAGGATTTGAGTCATGGGTTGATAGGCGTGGATGGACACCTGCTGAGCTCCTGAGCACAGTCACTTCTCCCGGCTTGATTTTCACAGCCAAGAAGCGGCTACTTGCTATTTTCAACTAACTTTGAACTAGTTTAAAATAAATGAACAGACAAGCAAATAAACCCTTCCTTTATCATTTTTAAGCACACAGTCTGTATCACAAATGAACCCACCTCATCATCTGAAAGATACTGAGTAGATTGCCAGCACAAAGTCAACCATCAGAAACTGTATATTGAGTGGTGGTAAAATTAAGCAATAAAACACAACCTGCCATTGAAAATGTGACGAAGTAGCTTTCTAGAATAGAATCGTTCCCACCGTGAGCAGTGCGTTGCTCCCACTGAATGAAGCTTATGTTGCAGCCAACATCAAAAAGCGACAACATAAAGTCATGTTTCATTGATTTTCTTAAATACCATTTCCTTACCTACTATACTCTTTATTTCTAATTGTGCAGACAATGTGCACTAAAAATGGGCTCTTTTAACCTAACTCAAATTTCTTGACACAAAATTTAGGTGACTCTTTCTCATCTTTCATTGCTAGAGTATTGAGCTCGTCTCACATCTAATACGAATACCATCCCCACTTTCATAAAGTTCGATGAATATATCTATAAAATTGTAAGCCACTTAAGACAAAATTTGTAAATGGTATTTTAATCGATCAATAATAATAATATGTTTCCATTTCCTTTTGTGGTCCAGATTTTTCAGGGTTTTTGTTTGTATTTGTTATTGTATTTGTTATTGTTTGTTATTGTACTGTGGTTGGGCACCGGTGCCATGGCAGCAGTGTGGAGGGCGGAGGACTAGTTTATGGAGTCAGTTCTCCCTTCTACTTTCATGTGGGTTCTAAGATACCAAACATGGGTCACCAGGCTTCCACAGCAAGTGCATTTATCTTGCCAGCCCCAAATATTTCAAATCTCATTAAGTTTAAGCAAAATACCCCAGATATCCAGAGCTGTGGTCAGGGAGTGGCATGATTATATATGTGATCTTCTGAAACAAATTCAAGCAGTTTCTCCCTATGTTATAGCCATGGGTACACCACTTCCCAAAGCCTTTGGGATGCCAATAGACAAGACAGACATAAACAACTTTCTCTGGGTTTAGTTGAATGTTTTAGATAATTTTATTAAGGAGAAAACTAATAGAAAATTAGCAAAGAAAATAAGAGTAATTAGGATTCGCTACATAATAACTCTGTAAAGCAAAAATGTGAATGTCAAGCTCAGACAAAATAATGGACGTGTGGCAAATTGAAATATTAGCTAATATTTCTTCAGGGCAGTCTTATCTAGTGATTGCATGTGCTCTGAAAGTTTCAAGTGTACAAAGTTCATTTGAATTCCAGTCTAGTATTTAAGAATTTTGAGGGGGAAAAAAAGCCTGATAATCCGCTTAAGTGGGATTAGCATGGAGTCATAATTTTTAGCTCATTGCCAATTTGACATACATTTTACTTAAGAGTAAAAGAACATTCATTGCTTCAGGTGAGTTCAAATAGTTTAAGCTTGTCTAGTACATGTTGGATGTTTGGGGAGTGGTTGTTTTTAACCTAGGTGTATCTGATTTTACTCCACCTGCCTTAAAGAGTCACATAATTGTATAGACAATCAGAAAGTAACCATGTACAAGTGTTTGATTTATTACAATGGTGACAATTATTAAAGACTATTAACTAATAACGTAGGCACAGTCTTTTGTTGACTGGGGTTTCTGTCCCACCAAATCCCACAGCTGTTTAATCCCAAATAAATACACTCAGAAGTCTACATTAATTATAAACTGATTGGCCTCTTAAGTCAGGCTTCTTATTAACTCTTACACCTTGTATTAGCTCATAAGCCTTATCTGTGTTAGCCACGTGGCTTGGTACCTTTTTAGGCCAGTCACATCTTGCTTGCTCTGTGTCTGGCTTCCTCTTCCCAGAATTCTCCTGTTCTCATTGCCCCGCCTCTACTTCCTGCCTAGTCGCCCTGCCTATACTTCCTGCCTGGCTACTGGCCAATCAGCATGTTATTAAAACAATACAAGTGGCAGGATAAAAGACTATTGTCCCACAGCAGTCTTTTCTCACTTATTTAAGAAAAAATCTCTTATTTTCTTTAATTGGTGTGAAATTTATACTCTAGAAACCCAAATGTTAAATGCTCTTGGGAATATGGCTCAGAAGCTCGTTTTATAACTTACTTTTATTAATTTCTTATCATCTTGATTATTTTGCTACTTCCTGTTTTTCCCTTGCTTAAATTAATCAGGTATGTGTGTGTTTTAATATGGACTACTAAATGTTCCTTGGTTCACACATACCTAATCTACCTTGTTTTTAGTTCTTAGGTACTGATGGCAAATAGGCCTCCCCCAAAGCTGTCTGTGGCCTTGGACATTGTCAATAAACCTGGTGTTTCCTCACCTGGCTGTCTTCTGCCCACGTGCCACTTTAAGTTACTTGAGCCCTGACCAGTGTATTTACCTCCCATTTCCCCAGTAACTCATTCTTACATCCAGCATCAACTAATATGAAATGGGAGTAGGGGGAGTAAATGCCTTTATCTATGGGTGACTTTATGTGTTTATTCATACCTGACTCTGCCCATTCCTAACAATCATTTCTTCTGTTGAACTCCATCGGCCATTCACTGGAGCTATCTATAACAAATTCCCCGTTTATAATGAGTGACTTATAATCCACAGCCTATGACCTCTGTTTAATAAGTTCCTGAAGCACAGGTACTAAATATCCAAATTCTTTCTATATTACAGTCTGCTTGTGAGGATGGTTATAAACAGGGGACTTGTTATGTGACTTTCCCGGGGAAGAAGTGTGCCCTAATACTCTCGAGAAACAGCTGCCCACCCACCAGACACACTCAATCTTTCATATTTGAGCGGCTTTATCTTTACATTGTCTGTGACCTGCTGCTCAGGACTTAAGAATCCCAGGAGCTCATTAGCACAGTCCATGACTCACTGCTCATCTTTCCCGCAGGAACTCCAGCTTCTACAAATACTGCCTCATCTACCTTCATGTAACTTGGACAGGACCTATTATCATCTGCTTCCTCTTCTTTCATATTCTGCCAAACCAAATTTGCACGCCAGCTAGAGAGTCCATATTTACTAACCTCCCACTACCTGGTAGAGATCACATCTGCCGTGGGGTGCAGCAAAGTGATAGAACCCTTCATCCGTCTCCAGGTCCCAGTGGAATCAATTTTTTCCTTAACATTCCTAAGAACACTATGACCAAAAAATATTCCACTTAAGTTTCCACATCACAGTTCATCATCACAGGAAGTCAGAACAGAAACTCACACAGGGCAGGAACCTGGAGGCCAGAGCTGATGCAGAGGCCATGGAGAGGTGCTGCTTAGTAACTTGTTCCTCATGTCTTACTCAGCCTGCTTTCTTATAGAACCCAGGCCCACAAGTCCAGAGATAGCACCATCCACAGTAGGCTGGGCCTTTCCCTGTCAATCACTAATTAAAGGAATGCCTTACAGGCTTGCCTACAGCCTGGCCTTATGAAGGCAATTCTTCAATTGAACTTCCCTCCTCTCAGATGACTTTAGCTCATATCGTTGACATAAAATCATCCAGAGCAGATGGCCAATCAGAGGCTCCTCTACCCAGCACTTATTTACTGGTTTTATGAATCTAGAGAGGGACTTTCCAAATCTCTTCACTTTCAGGTGTAAGTCTTGTAAGTTTCATTTACTTTCTGGGCCTTGTGTGTTTCACTTACTTCCTGAGTCTTATGAACCTCCCTCCTGCCTCTAGATATGAATTTTTCTATTTGAAGTAAATAGCTACACAACAGTACTTTTCTGTAAACAAGGCCTTAAGTTCTGCCTTAGCTAGGTTAGTCTGTGTTTATGGTATTATATTACTAGGTTAGTCTGTGTTCATGGTATTATATTACTTATTTCATATTACTTACCTCTCTTTTCCTTTCAAGCCCATGTAGTTCCCATAACATAATCTGAATTAAAACTCAAATCACACAGTTGCAAATAGAAGTGATTAAAATTTAATTTTGATCAGATATATTGATCATCAGAATTGTCCAAATCAGACAGGCCTCATGGTTCATTTCATCATTTTGACATCAATCTTTAAAATGGCCTGCCTTGAGTGTTGACTCCCATGGAACTGAATGAACATGACAACTGAAGGATCTGACAATAGCATGAGCTCAAATTCTCTAATAGCTTATGTCATCTATGCTAATAAAACATATGGAACCAGAGACAATTCTATAACTTTATGACATAGGCATGGGTGTAGGTGGAGTGAAAGGCTATGTAAAATAATTTTAATTTCTTTTGCATTTTAAGCTTCTTCACAAATGTTACAATTATGATCCAATTGCTCTAATTATATATGCATTGTGCACAAGCAGAAATTAAAATTCAGAATAGATAAGGGATAGCACTAAATCATGCAGGCAATTACATAACTGTTTAAAACCCAAATTCTTTCTTTTTTTTTTTTTTTTTTTTTTTGGTTTTTTGAGACAGGGTTTCTCTGTGGCTTTGGAGCCTGTCCTGGAACTAGCTCTGTAGACCAGGCTGGTCTCGAACTTACAGAGATCCACCTGCCTCTGCCTCCCGAGTGCTGGGATTAAAGGCGTGCGCCACCACCGCCCGGCTCAAAACCCAAATTCTTGACAAAATTATTTTGACTGTGACTACACCTCCAGCCACAGGCTATAGGAATGACAGTCTTGCTAAGGTATTAAGGTAGGTTTCTTCTCTTTTCAAACCTCATAGATGATTTAATTTTTGCTCTAATATTTCTGAATATGGGCGAAAAGATATCTAAACTTGTTTTTGTTTGTTTGTTTGTTTGTACCTGTTTTGTCTTTTTATCTTCCAATATGACTTCCTAAAAACTTGATATCCTCCCAAAAGGTTTGGACTCAAAAGCAAGAGGTGAGGAGATCTATAAAATACTATCTTCTGAACATGATATAGCTGATACATACCGATATCAGCTCACAGAAACTATGGTTGTCTGCATACAATTGGCACAAGATCAAGCCATTTGAAACTCTAGCACGGGTGGAAGAGCTTTCCAGGCTTCACTCCTAGATGAGGAACTATGGGCAGTTCATGACTGCTGAGGAAGGAAGCCACTTTTCTTTGAAGAGCTGATCTATGGGTAGATTGCTCATACCACATCAGATGGCCCATACCCATTTACACACGGTCAGCACTGGTTGATCTCAGTGGGAAGAGAAACAACAGGAGGAAAGGGAACAGAAGAAGTAAGAGGAGAAAGAGGAGGTGCTGGAGGAAGTTTTCTGGAGTTATGAGTGCCATTTCCATATCTCCTATGTCTGAAAAAGTATTTCTTTCCCATCCTTGAGGCAACAGAATATGTCATCACATGACTTCCCCACACGATAATGAGAGTAAGCGTTTCAAATCACAGACACGTCTCTGGAAAGTGAGAGATACTTACTTTAAAATAACAATGATTTTTTTTCTTATTCAAGATGATTGATGTAAATGAAAGCTTTCTGTCTGTTAGATATTGGTAAAATAAAATGACAGCTTGTCTCTTCAATAAGAGATTGTCTGTAGTAGGATACTTAGAGGAATTGACAGGTTGGCACTTCAATCATGAAATAAAAGATATCATTTATTTAGTTGACTTATGAAAGATATGTGTGAACCAGAAAATTCAGCTATAATATTTTTCTTTGCATTATGAGTTACCTAAGTTGGTTACCAAAATAACCAAGGATCAGCTTTTGAAAATCTTGTGTGACATGTATGCCTATAATCTTGGTTATTTCTATCTCAGTGAGTGCTTTGCCCAAGTAAATGAGAATTGTTTCTCCCCTCCTGGTCCTCCATCTAATTGCTAAGCCAGTGCTTGTAGATCTACATTTAGGGGTTGTCTCTGGAGCAACTTGAGCTATGATTGGGACAGTCCATATGCCTCTTAATGTTTCATCCTTTTTCTGTCTAAAGACATGTATAGTGGTC
>NC_022020.1:63375218-63381383 GCF_000317375.1 Microtus ochrogaster
AAATTCAAAAATAAAATGAAACATGACTATGCTTCCCAAAAAAGCATGAACATATACCAAGTAATCAATCAACATCAAAATTATTGTAGAATCAGCATTTGGATTCCCCTTGATTTCCTCCCTGGATCCACACAATGGCTTTTACCAATACCCTTTCTTCTAAGAGCTATGTTGGGGAAGCAGAGCTATTGCTCTTGTAAATTATTTGCTTCCTGCACACAAGGTAAACCATCAATCCATGGAAGAGCATGTTCTACTATCTTTATTAGAACCATTCAACTGGTTTCAGTGTTTCAAACTTGGCTTTGCATCTGCATTCTCTCCTAGTCTTTATCTTCATCCTTTCTTCTTTCTTATACTAAAAATGAGTTTCTATTCCTGTTTGTTCTAGAGTGGATGAGTTGATTTCTATATTAACCTTCTAATAGTAAAAAAAAATTAAGATTAGCAAGCAATCTAGGCATCCACATGGAACATGATCTAGTTATAAATGTACTTCCAAAGAAACTTGGTAAGTTAGTCAACAGTCAAGTAGGAAGTAGTTTTAAATTTACCTTTAATAGTATAAGGTAATCCAAAATATTCATTGTAAGTGAATTTAAGAAGATAAATGATGTAAGAACCATAGTAGATGTAAGATGATCCTGAAAAGGAAGGCAAATATTGACTAGGTTAAAAGAATATAAATTGAGAAGAGAAGCAGTTATAAATTTATAAAATGGCCTATCATGTGCTATGTTAAAAGGTCATACCTCCTGGGTATAATTTTATCATAATTATACAATAATCATCATTAATGTATACCCATATTTATGCAAATAAGAGCTAAATAAATGACTTTCATAGAGTTCTGCTTATATTCCTGACTTTTTTACTAAATCTGATTCTTTAACTATTTATGCACCTGTCAATACCTTTTTCTGTGATGATTGCTGAGAGCAGAGAAATTCTGGTCGCTGAATTATCACACTTGAGACTCTGTGTCTGTCCCTTACTTCGAAGTCTGAAAGCCACCCTAAAGAAAAGTTGTGTTGTGCTTTCTGAATTGCAAAGGACTCTTTTCATCTTTCACCTGAACTTTAGCTTTACTCTTCCTTCTTTAGGGCTCCTGTAACATACAATGTAGAATGCCACCCTAAAAATGGAGGGCAGCTTTGAAAGTGCCTATTTCTTCTAATAGGTCATTGAGGGACAGCAATGTTGATCTGCCATTTGCAAACATTCTAAGTTTTCCTTGAAAGCCACATGCACATAAAAAATGAAATATTTGGTTTAGTCTCTGCTTAGATTCTCTATTGGAAAACAAAACAATCCTGGTTTATGTTGTGATACAAAGGAGCAATCCATTTCAGGGAGTTATGGAGGTTTTTAATTTGATATCAATCTATCAAGCTAATCAATGAGCTATAGTCATTGCAAGGAGAAAATAAACCAAATATGAGACAGGTCATGTACAAGAGTGTAAATGTATTGAAAGCCAAGCCTTGCCTGTTCTTCATCCTCATGGAGTAAGAATCACAGGTGGCAGGCAGCCCACACAGATGTCCTGAGTAGTGTCTCTCTTTCCAGCCTTGCCTATTCTTCATTCATGTGGAATAGGATGACAGGCAGCACTGTGGATGAATGTCCTAAGGAGTGCCTCTTCCCTTCAGGAATGCTGGTTCCCAGACAGCATTTAATCTACATAGCAGTGCAATAAGTTAAAATAAAGGTGGCCTGAGCATGTTTTACTGCTGAGAGAATGGAAGAAGCACATTTTATATCCTATTGATTTTCAATGAAAATAGCATAATCATGAGAAGATAATGTCTTTCTATAAACTCGTGTATAATAGAAATATTAACTTATGGTCTTATAACTTCTTAAGAGTTGTCATGGTGATAAAAGTCTTTAGAAAGGTTGTTATTGTATTATCATATGAATTTTCCATCACAGAGTCTATGATTGTACAGTGTACCTAATACATATGACTCATACATTGTATCAGTCAGCATGTGCCTTCATTCAAAAGTGGGACTAATATTATTCTATTATACACTGAAAGACTTTGGATGAAATGAATATTTATTTAAGTTGTACTGGTGATAGAGGACTGCACAAAACTATGGAAAGTACATAGTAGTTTTACTAAAGCTTGGACTACATTTTCATGTCCCTGGAGTACAACCATAGAATAAAACATGGAATTCCTACTTTAAAACTCAGAAATAGAAGTTATTCCAAGTATGAAATTATTCAATATTTATATTTTTCCAAAATTGCCAAGTGCTCATGCATAAGAAAGAAAAGGACCAATTATCTTAATTGTCATAGAACTGATGCCAGATTCAATTACATCACTTCTACTGGTCCACAAGGTTGTTGGCCATCTGGAAAGGAAAGAGTAAATCCAAATGACAGAGACCATGCCACACTCAGGACTCAGAAAGACCCATTGTTCCTATTATTTGTGCAACAAGAGATAGGCTGTCTTTTTCTCATTCAGTTTGAATATTTTAATCTCATTACTTAATCAAATTTCCATGTTTCTGTCTAATCATCTACTAGCCATATGTTTATTATACTTATGTCCAAAACTATCTACACATAATGTGTATAAAAAAGACACCTGTTATGGGTTGGATCCTTCTTAGATTTGGTGTTAAACATTACAAATGATTAAATGCCCTTTTTATTTCCTGTTCTGTTTTTTTATTAGAATACAAAGTAATAGACTTCATTATAGCATTATAATACATAGTTTGTTTGTGTTGTGTTCTTCCCAGCTCCTCAAATAAATTCTTTCTTTAAAAGAATAAGGGAGTATCATTCCAGACTCCTAGTGACCCATAGTCAGGAGGTTATGAAAAACCAGAATGGAGGCTTCCTGGCATGTTTGTCTTGAGCTGGTAATCTTGAAAGCAATTTGTATATAATTGGTATGTGAAATTCTCATGTCTTAAATCCTCTTATTTAATATTGAGTAACTTACAGGTCATATATGGGGAAGAAAAATTGCCTGGTTACCTGCTAGAAAGAGCAGCAATACAATTCCCATTAATTCATGCTTCTTAATAAATTAGCCAAAGTTCAAAGAGTCTTGACTGTGGAGGAAACAGCATTATGAGAAAATTAGCACTGACTTTTAACCTTTTTGTTGTTCTTTGTGACATTTTTACAGGAGAAAGAAATGATGTAATTCCCTGTAATATTTCTGAGTTAACATCCACAAATGTAATTTGATTTTTCCATATAACACTGGTTCAGGCTTGATTCAAACTTTCCCACAGTTTGTACAGAGCGGACTATAAGATTGTAAACTTACATGTACTTTTATCTATAAATGGGCTTTAAGTTCCTGCCCCCAACAAACATCTTCTGAGCAATTAAGTGAGTTCACAGAAGCAGAGAAAACCTGCAGGTCTTAGTTATCTTTGAGTTACATTTTTCTGCAATTAAGAGGCAGAGAAAGCAGCCCCGGCTATCTTAAAACAAATAAGACTTGCTCTCTAAGCAGCTGGCGACAAGGCCATATCTTCAAGGCACTGTGACAAACATCTACTTCTTCTGATAAGAAGAAGGAGCATTTAATGAGAAAATGGCCCAACTGAGTAAGCTGCAAAAGGAAAACTTCAGCAAACTTAGATTCTAACTAAATCAGAACTATAAATATATTCCTTTCCTTTCTATATTATCAGTTATTGTGGTACCTATATTAAAGTCATTCTTGAGTAATATCAAGGCATAGCTTCCAAGCATACTTTCTTACTTGTATATAACAATATTTCTTAGTAGCCTTATTATCATATCCCTTCAAATTATATTTAATCAACGTTGTGGTTTGTTAATATTTCCTATCGTCTTCATGGTGGTGGGGCTCTCTGTGTGAGTACAGCAATGCCCTAGAAACAGTTCAAAGTTTAGAGAAAAGTTTGTGGTCTTTGAGAATAGCACACAGAAGCTGAAATAGTGGGCAAACAGTGGCAGAAATTTCCTGGCCACTGCTATGTGGAGCAAAAAATTTATCTGAGGCAGAGATGGAGACCAAGCAAGAGCTTGTCTGTGTAAGGGAACATTACAAGGAAGGGCGATGCAGCAACATCCTCCATGTTGATCTCTGAATAGCAAGGGAAATAGATAAACGACAGGATCAAGTAGAGGAGCTGGATATGCCAAAAGATAAAAAGGGAAAACAAGTTAGGTCCCTGCTGAGAAGCCCTTCCTGGTGTGGCGGGCTGAGTGAAACGGCCCCCATAGATTCATATTGGAGGTGTGGCCTTGTTGGAAGAAGAGTGTCACTGGAGGGTGGGTTTTCAGGTGTCAGATGCTCAAACATGGCCGGTGTATCACTGTCTCGTCCTGCTGCCTGTGGAACTCCAGATGTAGAACTCTGAGCTCCTCTCCAGCACCATGCCTGTCTGCATGCTGCCATGCCTCCCGCCATGGTGATAATGGACTAACCTCTGATCTGTAAGCCAGCCCCAATTAAATGTCTTCCTTTATAAGAGTTATCACGGTCATGGTGTCTCTTCACAGCAATAAAACCCTAACAAAGACACCTAGGACCCAAAAACTTGAAACCATAGGAAGAACCAGAGAATGGGGAAAAAGAGAGCTAAGTGAAAATGGGATGATGGTTCAGGAGTTGGCATTGTTGTTTTTCCAATCGTCTAAAGAAAAAAAAGTTACACTGCACATAAACAGCACGATGCTAGCCTTTAGGTGTTTTTCAGATTTATAGCGGGGAAAAAAAAAAAAACCTGTTCACAAACAGTAAGGAGGATATCTTACAGGAGAAACAAATGTTTCCAAAAGGCTTGGGCTTAAGGATGTTGAGGAAACTCGCAGTGCCAGGGCTCAAACATGCCCTAGAAGCTTTAGCCAAGGGGGCGCTAGAGAGCCCGAAAACATACAGGCTGTGGCCACCGTTGTTGGTTGCATTCCAGAACTAAATGACAACACCCTCTTCCAAGACCATATTGCTGAAGATGTTGTATATGTTGAACTTAGAGAAATAAAGCTAGGACTGGGCCTGAATGCTCCCCACCCTGTGAGCTAGCTCCTGTAGTGTCAGATGTGACTGCTGAGGATGCTGGGGAGGATTAAGCCCAAAAATCCAACTCAGCTATGGGCCCTGCATGTTTCATAATGGAAGTGCCAGATATGACAATAATAGGGCAAATGGTTATGGCTAAACCAACTTTCTAATTGGATATAAGTCCTGCTCCAGAGTGGGAAATTCACATCTGATGCTGAGAACAAAAAAAAAAACCTACAGCTGAAGCAGTCATAGACCCCCGCAGAAAACCACCATTATTATATCAGTAAATGTATGTGATATACTTGTCAAACTGGATATTAGTTGTTAAGTCAATTATAACCAAACTACAATGCCGTGAATATGTTTTATTGTGTATGCTGTGAATATGTTTTATTACCATTGGTTAATAAAGAAGCTGCTTTGGTATGGCAGGGAAGAATATAGCTAGGTAAGAAATCCAAATAGAGATACAGGGAGAAAGAAGGTGGAGTCAGGGAGACACGAGTAGTCGCCAGAGGAGTAAGATGCCAAAGCATTATCAGTAAGCCACAGGTCACATGGAGATCCACAGATTATTAGAAATGGGTTACTTTATATGTAGAGCTGGCCAGTAATAAGCCTGAGCCATCATCCAAACAATTATAATTAATATTAAGCCTCTGAATGATTATTTCATAAGTGGTTGCAGGGACCTGCGGGTGATAGGGGAATGGGAGGAGGGGAGGAAATGTAAATTTTTGAATGGAAAAATAAAACAAAAATTGATTATTTAAAAAAAAACGGGGGGGAGCAAACCATTGCTGGAGCTGGAAACTCTGCCCAGCCATCCCTAGGCAAAGCTTCATAGAGCTCTCCAGGGTTACAGTTTCCAAAAGTCATCACCCATGTTGGGGTGCTTGCTGGTGATTCAGCTGCTTCTGAGTCACCCCTATTCCTTGTGAGCAACTCATCCCCCTTACTCCTGTTAGTAACCCCAGTAAAAACTCATCCGCTCACCAAGTTGGACACTGGCTCAGTGGTTACTCTGGTCTGTTGAGGGTTCCCTTTTTGAGGTGAGTGGATGTGTGTGTGTGTGTGTGTGTGTGTGTGTGTGTGTGTGTGTGTGTGTGTGTGGGGTCTCTCCAGGAAAAGTTTGTTATACACAA
>NC_022020.1:63381483-63401238 GCF_000317375.1 Microtus ochrogaster
CGAATGCTCATTTAATCGGGAAATGTGGACTATTAAGAAATAATCTTTCTCACTCCTCATCTTGTCACCAAAGCAACTTTTTCATTTCAGCAGAGACCACTACAGAAATCCATGTCTCCTAAAATTCCCAGAACAGCAGACCATGTTGGTACATCTACAATACAAGGTCAACATCTAAGGCTCAGAAACATCACTGGAGACAGGGGCAAGGGAAGTGTTGTAAGAGCCAGGAAGGCAGGATGTCTGCTTCCACATCTGGAAGTATAGTGTCTGCTATATGCATATGACAGAGAAGCTGCTTCTATGCAACCTTGACATTGTTATTGTCTAAATAAAACCTACACAATGTCAAAACCAGTTGGCATGCAGAGTGAATGGGGGCAAATGGCACAAGGCCTCCCCCTGGGTGACTGCTGCAACCTCACTCCATGGATAATTGTCATCATATGAGGACGGTCGCTGTCTCAGGAGAGTCCACTGCTGCTGTAGTCCTAGGAGTTAGAAGCTTAGCATAATGACTTATCGCTGCTTCAGTGTCCAAAGGTAATAGAACAGCTTAGGTCTCTGGTTCCCCATCTGTGGGTCTTGATCCCTCTGAGGTCAAATGACCTTTTCACAGGGATCACCTAAGACCATCAGAAAACAGATATTTACATTATGATTCATAACAGTAGAAAAATTAAAGTAACAACAAAAATAAGTTTATGGTTGGTCACCACAACATGAGGAACTGTATTAAAGGGTCACAGAATAGGAAGGTTGAGAACAACTGATTTAGGTAGACATGTTTCTTTTAGATTTTTTTTTTAACTATCAATCCATTTTGACAATTGTTTCTTATAGCCCTGAACTTTAGCTACAGTGGGCTTCATTTAACGATCTTAAGTATTAATTATAGACATACATGATCTAACAGACAAAAATGACACATATTACATGAAAAGAACACACGCAAAACAATTACATTAAATCATAATGCACCCAGTCAAGAGGAGAGATAAAATTTACATGTGTATACCTTTGAGCTATAAGAACACATTCAAGGGCACAAAAGTCAAAACAGGAAGTTTGTTATGCATATTTAAGTTAATATGTTTACAAATTTTCAGAACTATTAAGAAGAAAGAAAGAAAAAGTACTTTACAAATGAAAGTTTTTAATAAAAATCAGGAAATCCTGTTTTGTGTATTATAAAAATGATTGAAATATTTTGGCAAATCTCCAAGTCCTAGAAAGTCCTAATATAACTCAAGAAATACCAAAAAGGTTTAAGTCCAGTTATTTTCCAGGGAGTTTGGATAGCTTGGGGTCACTTTTTCCACTGGGTTTTACTTTGAAATAATCCATAACAATCTTTTCCTTTTATATAGAATTTGGTGATTTAAAGTTTTAATAAAATAGAATCCAAGAGGAAGCTAAAGGTTTTTGTTTATTCTTAGTTTAGTTTGTTCTGTTTTGGTTTGGTTTTTTGGGTGGAGGCAAAGTAGAAAAGAATAGATCAGAGGAAGGGGTGCACAAAATTTTGGTTTTCATCTCTAAATTCAAATTTATTTTGGCATAAAATTTTTTAAATCTAGAATTTACTTATCAGTAGCCTATGCTTATCAAAGTCTTCATGTTTTTGAGTGTTTTGTCTGCATGTCCACATATATGCCACATGTGTGCCTGGTGCCTGTGGAGGCCAGAAGAGGGCACTGGATCCCTTAGAACTGGATTTTTAGTTGTGAGACATCACATGCTTCCAAAATTGTGTCTTCTGCAAGAAAAACAAGTGTTTTTAATCTCTAAGCCATCTCTTCAATCTTGCAAGTTAATTTTTTCATTACTTTGCTTAAATGTTCCTAAATTTCAAGAAAAGTAGAGTACTTATTATTTTCAGTTCTATTGCCTAAAACTTCTAATTCTACACTGAAAAAAATTAGTAATATTTGCCAACAGTCTGCAAACTCATAATATAATAAGAATGCATACCACAGATTTCCTCTTTAGATGGAAAGATGCCAAGCCAGGTATAGCGGTGACAATGAATGTCTATTAAGGCAACCAAAGACGACTCAAGATAAATTAGACTCCAGATTTAGAATATCCCAATTGTTCACAGTTACAAAGTTCAAATTAATCGATCAGTCTTATAGAATCTTTAACATAGGTTGTATCACTTACTTTCATTGTTGCTATAATAAAAAATATCTCTCAAAATGGGCAATGTCTTAAAAAGAGTGGTTTAATTTTGGCCTATAGTTATAGGAATACAGCACATCATTCTTAGGAAGCATTAGGCTGGTCACAGTCAAATGGAAAGTGACTTTTATGGAAGTCTTCCTGTAGTCTGGGATCCCATCCCATAGAATGGCATTACCCATAATTAAGATTAAGTCTCTACTTCAATTAGCTTAATCTAGAAAATCCCTCAAAGGCATACCCAGAGATTTGTTTCCATGATGATTTTTAATCCTATCAAATTGACTATTGAGATTAACCATCACAAGCCCACCCTTTGTCAACGTGACATGCGTAGATCACACTTGAAGGTCTTAAGCTAAAATCTTCCATCCCTAGACCCTCTAAACTCATGGTCACCTAACAATGCATACTGCCCTACTCAAAAAGTCCCCAAAATCTTTAACAATCCCAATTATGTTCAAAGGTCTAAGTGTGCCTCTTCTGAAATTTGAGCAATCTCTGAATAATGATCTCACATCGCATAAAAAAGAAATTACATGGCTGGAGAGATGGCTCAGTGGTTAAGAGCACTGCCTGCTCTTCTGGAGGTCCTGAGTTCAATTCCCAGCAACCACATGGTGGATCACAACCATCTGTCATGAGATCTGGTGCCCTCTTCTGGCATGCAGGCATACATGGAGACAGAATGTTGTATACATAATAAGTAAATAAAATCTTTTAAAAAAAAAAGGATTTCCTTTCTTTAAAAAAGAAAAAAGAAATTACATATTTCCAGTATAGCAATAGCACAAATTAAAAGTTCTCACTCAGAACCTGGACCAGGGATTTAGAAGGTGCACAAAGCAGTCTTGACCTCAGTTGAGAGTTGATGGTGAGGATCTAACTATGAGTGTGGGAGATAAAACTTATAGCTCTCTCCTTTTTAATCATTTATTTATTATTTGGTGGTTATAGCATGTCATGGTATATGTGTGGAGGTCACAGGACAACTCCCAGGAGTCAGGTCTGTCCTTCTATCATGTGGGTTTGGAAGAGCAAACTCAGGTCATCAGGCTTGGAAGCAAGGAACCTTGCCTGATGAACCTGCTCACTGGCCCAGGATCCTAGAGCTTTGATGGTGCAATCTTGCACCCTAAACACTTTTTTGAGTGCATGGATCTCACCACCTTGTGAAGTTGTGGCTATAAGTCTTAAAATGCTGCAATGGCATATTAAAATATGAAAAGGTCCATCTAGCAAACAACTATGTACAAACCCAATATTCTTGGTGTTAGTATCTCATTTAAGTTGATCTGTCATTTTAGTGTTATACAGCCACAGGTTGAAGTATCACTTGATTTAAGTTGTTTATGTCTAATGATGAATCCCTTCAGTGCAAAAACTCAAAATTATTTTTTCACGGTATGAAGTACCAGAAGCTCTTTGGGTTTATTTTTTAAGCATCTGTGATGATAAAAGAACTTTGTCAAGCTTCAGTTATTGAAAAATTTCAAAAAAAAAACCATTCTCCACTTTGAGAAAATCATTGTTCTAAGACTTTGTTTAAGCAACCTAATAGACTTTTCTGCCTCATCCCCATAATAGGTTTCTCCTCCGACACAGGAAGCCAGATGAAGCAGAACTGAGAAAGCACAACAACAGGTTTATTTGAGGAAAGCAACTCCCAGGAAGGTTCTCCAGTCCCAGAGATCAAGGCCAGAGAAGCCACACACCTGAACTAAAGCAGAGAGATTATATAGGTTGTAGGTGGGGGTTGATTACATTGTCTTAATTGTCTCATAGAACCTTCTTCCAGTAACTGGTGGAAGCAGATGCAGAGATACACAGCTAGTACTGGGCCAAGTTCCAAGAGTTCAGTCTAAGAGAGGAAGGAACAATAATAAGAGCAAAGAGGTCAAGACCATGATGGGGATACTCACAGAAATAGCTGACATGAGCTAGTAGGAGCTCACCAACTCCAAATTGACAGCGGGAGAACCTGCATAGAACCAAACTAGGCCTTCCAAATGTGGGGAACAGTTATGTGACTGGGGTAGCCTGTGGGACCACTGGCAGTGGGACCAGGATTTATCCCTAGTGCTTGAACTGACTTTTTGGAGTCATTCTCTTTGGAGGGATTCCCTACTCAGCCTAAATACAGCGGGGAGAGCCTTGGTCCTGCCTCAAAGTGATGTACCAGACATTGTTAACTTCTTATGAGAAGCCTTCCCTCTCAGAGGAGTGGCTGGGGGTGGAAGGTGGAGGGAGCAGGAGGAGGGGAGGGAAAGGGAGCTGGAATGAGTATGTAACATGAGAAAAGATTGTTTTAAAAAATAAGTTTAAAAATTTTTGTTTGCTGAGAGAAATGTTTCACTATGAAATTCATACATATATGTCATTGTACCTTGTGTTTCCTCCCCTTCTTCCAGCACAGCACATGAGTCTCCTTCTGTTTTTTGTCACATGTGCACACAACACATGTCATGCATGTGTTGGATAGATGGACAGATGGGTAGATAGATATCACATCTTCTTTAGTCCTGCATCTGTTAATGAACATCTAAGCTCAGTCCCTAGCTAAGCAGGTGTGAATAGTACGTCAACAAACATGAATATGGAAGTGTGTAAATGGAGGTTTCTCTGTCCCACCCACTCATGCAGCTGCTTCTCAATAATCACTCCGAGGCTAATATTAATTACAGAATGTTTGGCCTATACTTCAGGATTTTTACTATCCAGATCTTATATACAAAGTAACCCATTTCTTTAATCTAAGTATTTTGCCGGTCTTCTGGCATCTTGTTTCTTGGGCTACTGTTCCCGTCTCTCTAGAATCTACCCTTCTTTCTCCCTGTATTCAGTTTGGTTTTCCTGCCTAGTTATATGCTGCCTTGTTATAGGCCAAAGCGGCTTTTATTAGCAACCAATGAGAGCAGCATATATTCACAGCATACAGATGGGTTATCCCACAGCAGGAGTGTCTGTGCAGTATGCTGAATTAGAGTCTCTAGGGCCTATATCCAAGGAATGGTCTAGCTGGACCATGGTGGCATAGTTAGAACATTAATTATAACAAAGCCAAGAGATTGGATGCTCTTCTACATGGGATGATGCCCTTATATTGGTGGTCATCACCTTCTGATGACTTGCCTCCCACTGAGTAAAAATAATTTCTTACTGTTTACTTTGTTAGAGAAGAAAGAAAATTCTCAAATAGCTGTCAGGTTATTTTGGTTTGAACGCTTGTTTCTGGTCTTTGAGTTGAGCATCTAGATGACTGTGTAGTAAACAAGGTCTTCTCTACCTCTATGATTTTTTATATTGTTGCCAAAATTCAATAAAAGTATTTTTCTGTTATACAGAAGGTGTCTGTCCTTTGGCTCCTGTGTTTCTCCCCCATTTTATCCATTATTCTCCTTTTCTTCAGGTTCCTGTGTGGAACCCAGAGCCTTGCGTGTGCTAGGCTTGGGCACTATCACTTGCTACTTATTTCTTTGGTTATGAAAATAGTCCACTATTTTTCCTGCTTAAATTTTTTTTATCCCCACCCTCCTGCTTAAATTTTATTTCCATTGCTAAAATTAGTTCACTGACTTGACGTGATAAATATCCTTGCTGACAGTCCCTTCAGCGTTATAAAGAAAATTCTTCATTATTTTGGCAAATAATGATGAAAGAGACATGAAACCTATAGAAAAAGTCATTGTAGGCCGAGGTTTTTAGTGGGTATTATTAACTCGCCTGGAACACTTCTCCCTTTATGTGGCCCAAACTCTCAAGGTCTTGCCTTTGGGGGAGGAAGCTGGGAAACTGAGGTCATAGACTTCAACAGACAATAGGAATATTTGAGGAAGGAGTGTGTGGCATAAGAGTGGCAGGATTTTCAGCTTCCATCAAGCAATCTCCTCAGAACACAGATTCTGTCTGTGAGAACAGCTGCTAGCGTTCTGACTCTCGTCATGTGTGAATCGGGGAGAGGTCTGTTTGTAAAAAGGAGTGTCTATAGGGATCTAAAGAAGTTTTCATTCCTTAGTATGTTCAGGGATTCTTAAATCGCACCATTACAATAGCAATCCAGTTATAGGTACTGGTGGATGCATTTCCTGGTTAATATTTTTTTTGCAGGAAGGCCAAATGATTTCAAGATTTCTCATTTTCAAAAATAACTCCTGTTTCTTCATATTGCAAAATAATTCATATCCTTCATGGAAATTTTAATAAGGGAAAAAAATAAATAAACACAACTATAACCCCACTGTCAAAACAAAATGGTAATCTTTCTGTTTGTTGGAGACAGAGACCACAGAAGACCTCCTTCTGAATGTCCCATGGGGTTGGGTTCATAATTTTGCACAGAGGAAGAAGGTCATTGGTTTGGACTTTGAGAGTCCAAATGACCTTCTTCCTCTTTGACCCATGTGTAACTAAAACCAATTACATAAACAGGATGCGTATTCCTGGGATGATCTGCTTCGTATCGCCAACTCACTTTTCCAACAGTGGCCTAGATAGTCGGACACCACAGAAACTCCCTGATTTTGCCAAAGCTCCAAAGTAATGGGTTTAATAATGAAACCATTTTTAAGTCAAATTTATGGCTTTGGCAAAGAGCCCAATGTAAAAGTAGTTCACAAACAGGACACAGTAAGCTTTTCCTAACTCCGGACTTAATTTGCTTACGCTCTGTGATGCTTAAAGCCAGCAGGGACTCGCCACACATAAAATTTAGTGCTTTGTGTCTTAAAAGTTCAGCCTGGGTCTTTCTGAACAAAGCAAGTTTCATGGTTGCATTTACTGACTCCATTCACCGGTTTTAAGATTGGCTGTTCTGCGTATCATTTATGCCACATCTAGGAGCAAGATTCAAATATAATTATATGACTTGGGCTATTGTCTCCTCTTTCACTGCTAGCTGGTACTGTGCTGGCTAATTTTACGCCAACTCGACACAAGCTGGAGTCATTTTGGGAAAAGGGAAGCTCAGTTGAGAAAATACCCACCAGACTGCTCTGTGACCAAGCCTGTGGTACATTTTCCTGACTGACTGGTTGATACAGGAAGGATCAGCTCACTTGGAGTGTTGCCACCGCTGTGCAGGTGGTCCTGGGTGGAATAAGATGACAGGCTGAGCAAGCTATAAGAAGCAAGGCAGTGTTTCCCCATGGCCTCTGCATCCGTTCCTATCTCCAGGTTCCTGCCCTGCCCGAGTTCCTACTCTATCTTCCCTGGATGATGGACTAAAAAGCTGTAAGGTGAAATAAACCCTCTCCTCCCCAAGTTACTTTTGGTCATGGTATTTCATCACTGCAGTAGAAAACAGCCTAAGCAAGATAGTGTGCTTCCTTTGTATTCTTTTGAGTGTAGTAAAGTGGCATTTCACTTGTATTTTAATAAATAAAATTTGCCTGATGATCAGAAAAGTTAAATATCCTCAATGCACTACGTGACAGTACGGTACTACTCCTGTATTGAGGCGCCTGCACTACAGGACCATTCGCGAGCCAGGCAAGGGCCTGGAGATTTAAACACACAAAGACACACAGACAGAGACACGGGTCATCCTTGAAACAAGAATGCCCCTTTCATTGTGTCCAGGCGCAGCTTATATAGGGATCCTTAACTGATAGCCACGCCCCAGCCAAACCCACCAGAAACCACTTCCCTGCCATCAGGAACTCCTGAGGGTCTCGTGCTCAGAGCAGCTGCAAGCATAACACGTTGTTTCCAAGAAATTCAGGATCTGGGGGTTCACAGCTTCCAACAGAACAGTGGGTGGCTATTTTTTTATATGATGGCCAGGGGGGGGGGTTCTCTTTTCTTAGAGAATCTAAGGCTGGATGGAACATGGAATGCTTACATTAGGAACAGAGTCTTCCAGGCCTCGTCAACAGCAGAATTAAAAACCAATAGCTAGAGCAGAGATGGATAAGGAAAAGAAGGGGACACGTGATAGATAAAAAGGATGAAGGTCAGCCAAGCAGCAGGTGAAGTCAGGGACACATCACATGTGAGATTATGTAGGGACCGAGTTAAAAAGGACGGATTTTGGAATGACTGAGTTGAGTTCAGAAGACCTCAGACTCTCAGGGGAAACTATGGATGTTAACCAACATATTCTAAAGGATTCCCATTCCCATTCACTGAGAGAAATGGAGAGTGAGGAGGGGTAATTATAAAAACGAGAGCTAAGGTGCCTAGAATCAAGTTAATAAAGTTGGAAATTGTTTGATAAAGTCAACAAGGTTTGCAGATGGCTAGGTGAAGGATAACAGTTTAAGAAGAATGAGTACAGCATGGGGGGTGTCAACTCAAGTAACTGACAAGGTGAAGTTTCCAATTACTACAATGAGAAAGAAAACAAAAAAGTAAATTCAAGGTCACTAACATTAGGGTATGATTTTACACACATTTATTTTCACATATATGTTAGATGTCCAAGTGAAGATTTATACACACACACACACACACACACACACACACACATAGGTGTATAGATTTGAGTGACAGGAGAGATTGGAACAACACTTAGAAATTTTAGAAATCCCATGCCATTATGTGGTTTATTTATGGCTTCTTATTTCTACCCCAACAACTTCGAGTGTTATCTGACTCCTCCATTTTCCCACACACACCACACCCAGGTCACTTTAAGTGCTATTTAGGGACTGTCACAGTAGTGTCTCTGGCTGTTTCCTGCTGACAAGATGAGCAGCGTGGAGAGAGACAGCAGTCATAGTGCCTCAGAGGATGGTTACATAAGAAGCCAAGGTCAAACTTGGTAGATGACAGAGCTCCAGAGTGGAGGACAGCCATCTGACATCGTGTTCCCTTGGTGTATACCACACCGGTGAGATAGCACCTGTAACACAGAGAGAGTGAGGTTATAACTACTGTTGTAATCTGTTACTACTACTAAAACACAGTATGAGGAAAAGAAACAGTTGGAGCAGTTTTTCCTTTATTAGAGGAAGAGAACAAGCAATAAAACCACCCAAAGAACCCTTTTCATGTTTGTTACAAGGATCAATGAGGTTAATGATATCTTTGCCACCATTGCTCACTGCAACTTGTGCCTTGTGAAGAAGGCCATTGGTTTGCCATGGGCTGGAAGAGTCGCTCATCAGTTGGTCTGATGGATCTCTTCGGTCACAAACTTGCAGGAACATAAAAAGATAAGGTTAATAAGGAGAGTTCTTCAACAATATGGTTGATGTCAGTCCTGTTTAATAGTGTGAAATGTAGTTGACCAATTGCTTGAACTATGCACCAGAGTCTTTCAGAGGAGAGGGAATGTTGAGAAACCTCCCATGAGGAGTCAGTGAGAGCAACAGTATCATTAGACAGCATACATATAATAATATATGCTGCTTCCCACGTGCCAAACATAATTCTTGGTGGGACAGCAAGGTCTGTGTAAAATCTGAGCTCCATTCGTTTTAGCGTAGAGACAGATATCATTTCTAATTGACAGTCTGGGAGGGAATTGCAATCCCACTGAGTTTATGTTCCATATGATCAGCCAGCAATGTCCCATGGACACGATATAGGAACACTGAATAATTTTTCCTAACCCTTTGTGGTAATCTGAATGTAATTGGCCCCCATAATCTCATAGGGAGTGGCACTATCAGGAGGTGTGGCTTTGTTGGAGTGGGTGTGGCCTTGTTGGAGGAAGTGTGTCACTCCCAGGGCGGGTTTTGAGGTTTTCTGTGCTCAGGGTACTTCCCAATGTCTTAATTGATTCCCTGTTGCCTTCTGATCAAGTTGTAGCCAGCACCATGTCTGCCTGCATGCTGCCACGCTCCCTGCCATGATAATTATGGGCTGGACCTCTGAAACTGTGAGCCACCCCCCTTAATTAATTGTTTTCTTTATAAGAGTTGCCATGGTCATGGTGTCTCTTCACAGCAATAGAAACCCTAACTAAGACACCCTATGAGTTTGATGATTGCCATATCCAGTCATAGAACACTGGTGATCAGGACATAGGGATGTCTTGTGCAGTTATGTAAGGCCATTTTCCAGAGATGAGATGCATCATGGTGGTGAAAATCTTGTTAGATGTAGCTTCAGCATTTAGGAAGGTGGGCCAGTTCAGATCCTATTTGAATTAAGATGCTGAGCATACGATGTTGAGCCTGGATACCTGCTCCTTTCCGGATTATATAGAGGCTTATCCTTAGAAGATACCCTCTGTGGGCCCTTTCCATTCATTTAATCTTGAGTTTCCATCAGTCAGGATATTGAGCCCCTCCCTCGCTCTTAGAATAAGAAGCCAACCTTATCTCCTATGCTATATGGAGACCCCTTTTCTAGTGAGTATATTTCCTCCACAGTTACCCATTCTGAGTCCTGTAATCTGTAGGCCCAAACCAATTCCCCAAGGTAGGTCCCTTCTATGGTAAGGAGGGGCCACATTGTTAGGACTCACAGTCCGTAGTTTCTTTAGGCTCAGTTTGGACATCTACTAGAAGAAATTGGTTTGTTAGAATGCTGGGGCTTGAGAGCAGTGATGGTTGAAGTGATGGGTCCAGAATCAGGAAATATCCCACCAAAGGGTAAGAATCATAGAAACCATTCCCAGGTAAGCAAACATTCAGGTGTTCCAGAATGGTTCCAAGATTTGTCCAGCCCACAAGGTAAGGCTGGTTCAAGAGGGCCTATGGGCCCCTCTAGTCACTAGGTTAAACTGGTTTGGAGAGACCTGGAATCTTCCAAGTATCTCCTAGCAATTGGGGTTGTTTACTCGGGAGCCCCACAAGTGTCCCACAGGTACAGGGCAGAGAACTCTTAGGACAGACCTCTACACTGCATGAATCTTACGCAACTGATCAGGTTCTTCACTGGTTACAACCAGTTAGCCTCCTCCGACTGGGGCATTCATTGCATTGACAGTAACGGTTTTGGTCTTTAAAATGGGAACTACCCTGGAAGGGATTGAATAAAGTGGTCTTCTTAGTGTCAAAGCCAAGATAGAGAGTATTCCTGAAAAGGATTCCTCTTTCCTGTAACCACTCCCGACACCTGTGGGCGAGCTCAAGAGCGAAGAGTAGGGCTGAAAACCTATCTGTGCCTCTCCTTAGGGTTATATTGGGTTACATCCCCAGTGGGTTGTCACATGTGGTGAAACCATGTATTGTCAAAAACCAGCTTTGAAAAACCTCATACATCCCAGGGTAGGAGTGTGAGGATTGGAGTTATTAGGAGAAAGGAGCAGAGACATAGGAGAAATAAGAGACAGAAACACAGGGCAGTATCAGG
Organism: Microtus ochrogaster; assembly: GCF_000317375.1. Lineage (NCBI taxonomy): Eukaryota > Metazoa > Chordata > Mammalia > Rodentia > Cricetidae > Microtus > Microtus ochrogaster. The sequence continues at coordinate 63,392,908 of NC_022020.1, forward strand.
AGGGACATTCAGTGAATACTGAATTCCCTTCGTTTATTTTCCACACACTTACATACTTCACTCCAAAAGGGGAGGGAGAGGCAACAGACTTCATTAGCTGACACAAGGAATAGACTTGGATGCTCTGCCCTTCGATCCAGGTGGAGCAGATCTACTTCAACACTCAAAATACTTACTAACCACACCCTAGGCCAGTGTCTCTTGTTTGTAACCACACCTGTTGGTAACAGCTTAGAGAGCAAAATAAACTCAAACACTCTGATTTTCAGGCAAAGTGGAAGGGGTTCACGTCCGTGTGTGCCCTGACAACGTGTCTCATCTTCTGGATAGGCAAGGCTTTTACTGGAATCTGGTGCCTTAACTGGCACTAATTCCCCAGGACAGAAAGTAGGAAGTCCCTTTTGCTCTTCCCTGGTAAGTCCTGACTGAAGCCCTAACAAAAATCTGCTGAAATTTTGCCAACTGGATGATGTGAGTCACAAATCTGACCATTTCAAAGTCCTGTGGAGAAAGGTCCGTCATATGAACCTCTAAAATCATGAGACCATGAGACCTTGTGTCTGAGCAGAGCTGAGGCAATAGCCTAAACTACAGAGACCGGGTTTCTTAAATCTGTTTCTTTAAATGTTGTCATTAACACCATCGGCTTTCCCAGCCTTCCAGAGGAAATTATTTCAGAGAGAAACACCCTGGTCACTTCTGGGGCTTCTTCTGTTTCCCAGAAAAGTCACTATCCATCCTGTAGAGGTGTCTACCCAAACTAGAAGGTATTTGGGACTGTGTCCATTGGGCATGTGAGTCAGATTCAGCTGCTAGTCCAGGATGAGTGACCTGCCTCTGAGTCTCTGGAGATTAGAGATGACTATTAAAGGGGGTGATTTTATACTATATCCCTGTAATGCTGATTGGACAGTTTCTTTTAAACTCTTCCCTGTGGACATCTTTTTTTTTCCAGGGAATCCAAGCAATACATCTAATAAGGGAAGTTTAAGTCTTCCCATTGTGAGGTCTTTGGTAATGACAGTTGGTCATTAGTCCTTAGCCACCATCCTCAGGGGATCGGTTCTATCTGATCTTAGAGGCAAAGGCCATTTCCTCTAAAGAACATTTGGGTCTCTTGAGAGGCAGCAAAGATTCCATCAGAGAATAAGGCACTCTGTGCACTCCAGGGAAGCCCTCTTGGCTTCAAAGTTAACTATTACTTCTTCCCTTTGCTACAGAGTTATTCTCTCTGGTGTCCAGGACAGTAGATCCCCGGCATCTGAGTGAGCAAAACAACTACATATGGGAGCCTCGGGATATCTTGGAAGTGCTTTGTGGAGTCCAAGCTGCAGTAGGTGGTCCTTTCCTTCCCTGTGGCCACATGTGTGTGTAGGACCAGGTTTGGAGGGGGGAGAGGAGGGGTCTATATAGACACTGGCTCTTGTTTCTTGGGACAGTTCCAGGGCTTAAGTGGGAGGCATCAGCTCTGCTAGTCAGGCACTGGGGTTTTCAGAGATATTGGTCCTGAGGTGAAAACATCAGAGTTGGTGACTCTTACATATTTTGCATATCGGATGTCTTCTTTTGCAGAGAATCTCCATCCATACAAAGAACCAGATATGGGTTTTCTGTGGGCTGATCTGAGCTACACATGTGTGTGTAGCTTTTCATGAAGACCTCTCCAGGTGTGGGGGGGAGCCTTCCTTCCCTTCCTCTGATAGATAACTGGATTCAGGTCCTGCCGTCAGTCAACCACAGATTTTCCTTTGAATTTAGGATGTCCTCTATGCCATGGAGTATGTGAACCATGAGAGGGCGCCCAAGCATAAACTTTTGAACCTCGGGGATCCCAGCCCTGAAGCAGCAACATCCAAGCCATTGCTTCTCCACCAAGCCTAATTCCTTCCTTAGGTGTCCTACAGGCTGTAAGAAGACACCTGTGGATTGTATCATTACTCAATGCCCTATTTTTCAGTTATATACATACATGTGGAACTTAGACAGGGTGGGCAGGGCCAAGGCAGGAGGCTCACCACCTTTTAAGCTTTGGAAATACTTGTTTGGACTCGAGTCCTCTTAGCCTTGGTGAGTTCCTGAGCCTGAAGCTCCTTAAGCACTTGACACATAAGTTTAGCAAACTGTCTAATCAGAGAAACAATTATACAACAACCCAGAACTCCCAGACATGCCCTTATCCATTGGGTTTAGGGGAACTAGAAAGTCAAGATGAACGGGACTCTTCGGCCCTAAAGCTCTGGTTAATTTGACAAGGCCCAAGTAGATAGCTTTGGTTTTGCATGTTTGGATTTTTTACTAAGACATCCTGCAGCCCCTGCCAGCCAAGAAACTAAGGAGGAATTCTGTACCTCCTTGAGAAATGATTTCTTCTATTGGTCCACAGAGGACATCACCTTCGTATTGAATAGAAATGATCACTGGGTGAAAGTCCATGCCATCAAATCTTGAGGAAGAGCTCTTTCTAATAAATGGGAATGTCTCTAAACCATGGTGGGAGGACAGTCCAAGTGTCTTGTCTCCTCTACTACAGGAGGGGTCCTAAAAAGCAAGCATCTTTTACAAAATACAAAAGAAGCATCTTTAAGATAGTATTGCAGGAATCTGAGTGGGGAGAGTATACAGATTGGGGATTGCTGGATGGAGTGGGGTCAACATGCTGTTAATCAGATTGAGGTCTTAGACTAATCCCTATCTGTTGGGACCATTGCCAACACCCAGAATGAAACTGTTGTATGGACTAGAACAGTCAATCAATAATTCTTGTTTTCTTTAGTCCTTGAATTATGGGGAACCAGTCCCTGACTGACTTAGCCCTACGGGGGTATTGTTTTTGATGTGGGAAATGAATGGGTTCTTTAAGATGTATGACCACAGGAATAACTGGTTTAGGCCTCCCCATTATGTTGCCATGTGTCCATATGGAGGCCTTGACATTGTTATTTATTAGGGAAAGCAATAGTGCTTCCCAAAGGGAGAAGCATTTTGACTTTGAGCTTTGATAAGAGGTCTTTTCTCAACAGAGGGGCCTGGGAACTATTTAAAAATAATAATAGTGGAAGTTCTCCCAGGAACAAGCAAGTGACATTTTAAAAAGTGAGTAAAGTAACATTTTAAGGGCTGCCCAAAATCCCTGAATGGCTATGTTTTGGGGGATCTAAGATCAGAGGGAGTAGACAATGCCAAGAACCATGGACTCAAATCAATCATAAACGTCACCCTTATAGTCCTTGTGGTGGCTTAAATATGTATGGCCCCCAGAGACTCATGTATTTGAATGTTTGGCCAATAGGGAGCAGCACTATTAGGAGATGTGACCTTGTTGGACCTTGGAGGAAGTGTGTTACTGTGTGTGGGAGCCTTGAGGTCTCCTATGCTCAAGCTACACCCACTATAGAACAGCTTACTTCCTGTTGCCTGCAAATCAAGGTATAGCACTCTCAGACACTTCTCCAACACCATGTTCTCCTCGTGCTGCCTTGCTTCATGCCATGATGATAATGAACTAAACCTCTGAAATTGTAAATCAGCCCCCAATTAAACGTTTTTCTTTATAAGAGTGCCTGTAATCATGGTGTCTCTTCACAGCAATACAAACCCTAATCAAGGCAACCCTCTACAGTCAAAATTGCCCAGGGATGCTCTAGATTGATGGGCATAATGGGGGCCAATATAGGAGGTCCAGGACTTATCATTGTGGAGAGGATGACGACCTGCGACCTGATTGGTTCTGGAGTGACCAATTCTTCTAATGGTTTCACTTGAACATATACAGGGTCCCAAGGGAGGTGCTGTTTCCTGAGGGCAATCCCAGTTGAAATTATGTGAATGGAAGAAATTCCCTCCACAGAGCAATCAGCTCCTAAACCTAGGCCATATTCCTTAGAGAAAAACCCTTATAAGGTTGGACCTCTGTGGCCATTAATTATTCATTATACTTGTCCTTTTTCATTTCTTTTTCCTGGTCCAGGTTATAAAAGGAGCAATTCAGCAAGGACAGAACCATCCAACGTTTTGTCTGGGTCAGCTTTGAGAGGATGTCTGGCTCTGACAGGGTTAGGAGTTTGTCTTTCAGAAGTCCCTGCCCCTGTGGTCCTGATCCTAGGCCAGTGTATCACCTCATGGCCTCTTGCATTCATTTGAGGAAAAGTATGAGCTCCTCTTTCTCCTTCTGGAGTACATGGGATAACTGGGAGTATATAAAGAGTTTTGCCTTACTTAGCCTTGCTGAGACCATAATGTCAGGAAAAGAAATTCTCTTTCTTACATTTTCATTATCATTGTTTGGGTCCCAGTGGAATTTTGGGAGGGTTTGGCCTCATCCTCATGGAGAAGTCTTTGCTCTCTGAGAAGTGAGGAAGTCATTTACCCTCAGATAGTGTGATTCAGAACTCTCCTCTTTGTTAGAGGGGTTTTTGTTCTGATAATAGAATTACTTCTCTCCAAGTTAATTAATGTGACTGGCTAGCTGGTAGTTCAAATGATTGAACATGTTGATCTAGATCAGCTGTTCTCAACCTGTGGGTCTTGACCCCTTTGGGGTCAAACTACCCTTTCACAGGGGTTGCCTAAAACCAATGGAAAACCAGATATTTACATTATGATTCATAACAACAGCAAAATTAGAGTTACAAAGTAGCAACAAAAATAAATTTATGGTTGGAGGTCACCCCAACATGAGGAACTGTATTGAAGGGTAGCAGCATAAGGAAGATTGAGAACCACTGGTCTAGATCCTCAGTGTAACTTCCCAGTTTCTCTTCCAATGTTCCTCAGTTCTGCTAGGGAAAGGGGAGTGTGGATATTTATGACTCTGTTTTCTCCTCCTGACATCTTAAAAGGAAAAGGGAGCAAATATATGCTTTATCCTTGAACCTTGGGTCTCCAGAGGTCAGAATAGGATCCTGGAGGCATTTCATTTATGCCCAGGATTTTCCTGTGTGAGAGTCTTTGTCCCCTTTCATGCCCTTCTTTCCTGGGTTGGAGAATACGGCAGTTAATGTCTGGGGTCCATCCTGCACTCTTTGGCAAGCTCCAGACAATCTCACAGGTAACAGAAAAGTTGGACAGAGGGGATTTTGGAGGACTTCTTTCCAACAAAAGAAGTACAATTTGAAGATGGCATTATAGTTAAAAGTTTCTTCCAAGGGCCATTTTCATCATCCTCTAGACCAGCAATTCTCAACCTTCCTGATCTGCAACCCTTTACTACAGTCGCTCATGTTGTAGTGACCCCAACCATAAAGTTATTCTTGTTGCTACTTCATAACTGTAATTTTGCTACTGGTATGAATCATAGTGTAAATATCTATGTTTTCTGACGGTTTAGATGACCCCTGTGAAAGGGTGGTTTGACCCCCTGGGGTCACAAACCCATACCCTGGAGGGTAGTTGGGATGTATAGAAGAAAAGAAGGAAGGCTTTCTTCCTAACCACTTGGCAGTTCAACTTGCTTCAGCTGCCCAGTAGGCAAGCCAGAAGAGAGTCTGCGGGAATATTGGAGGCCTCTGTCCCCATCTGTAAAATGGAAAACAAAATGGTAGACAATAACAGAGGATCACCTGTCCTTCCTCAATCTCTCAGCCCTAAGTCCATAGATGCAGCTCTGACCCGTGATGGGGCAATTGCCATGACCCCCTACATAGCCCCTGGGACCAGGTCCCAGAGTGGGAACAATTCCAGCGTGCCCATGCCTGGGGTTCTAGTCCCTGTTGTTTTCCATGTACTCTGGAGATTCCTGACACCTCAACTCCTGAAAACACATCGGTTCTCTCCTAACTTCATCCATAAACGAGCAAACCAACCTGAGAAGATTCTGTCATCCAAGAGTTTTCTTTTTTTCCAGGAGGTTGTAGAACTGCTTAATGTCTTCTTGAGGGGTGATATATGCCAAAGTTATCTCTGCCTTGTGCAGGATGGGAACTGGGGGAGGGGACCAGGTGCATGTAAAACAATAACATATAATTAACCAAAAATAAGGCAATGGCCCCCAGGCCAGTTCTAAAAGTTCCCAGCTGGCCAAGGGAAATAGGGAAGGTGTGTGATGTCCACGGAGAAACAAAACAGGGAGAAACTTCTCTAACCATGAACCTCCCTGCTTCTGTGCCCAGTTTCTCATGGGGTCACAAGAGGTTAGGGGGGGGGGGGAGCAGAATACAGGAACAAAGAGAAACTAATGCTCCCAACTGCTTCCAAGCTAATGCTATCTGTCCACGTATCACTAAAGAAAGTTGCCCACTTCTGCCACAGGCAATCAAGACACGTGCTCGGTTTTTTTTTCCCCAGAAGAATCTTCCTTGTTGTGTAATCCAGTAGAGGACACCACAGAGGCCCTCCTTCAGATGACTTTCTCTGGATCAGCCTCTTGGGTCCCACAAGGCGTTGCCCAGCGTTCTTTTCGAGTCGTGCCAAATTCAGGCCAGTAGGGGGTGGTAGTTAATGTCTATCCACCAGCCTCTAGTAGGAGTAGCACAGGGCATTGGCACTACCAAACAGCTTAATCTGCTTAAATACCTCTTGTATATTTTTAACTGCTTTGCTAATGGCCCCGTTCTGATTTACTGAAGGGAGATAAACACAGACAGAGGGACGATAAGATACTGACAGACTCCCGCTGCTAGTTAGAGAAGACTATAATTAGCAGGATAAAGGTGAAGATTTGAATCAGGAGCAAAGTTCGTGGAGTCTCCCTGGAGTCAGATAAGAGGTCTTCGACTTCATTCCAAGGGATGGTTGCCAGCAGGGCAATTTGGCCAAAACTATCTGGGGGGAAAAAAAATCTCTTGGTCTGAGATACAAAGCAATACAGCTAAAATCTTCCAAAGGGATCCTCCCTATCAGAGAAAAGGGTGAAACAAAATTGCCAGCCAGGGAGTTCCGCCACACTCATCTTGGCAAGGAGAATTTTCCAATTTTAGATTAAAGGAGAAGCCCCAGTCAACCAATGACGACTTTCTCCCTGCCCTTTCACGGCTTGATTTGGTGTATACCGATCTTAACGGGCCAGTGATCCTCAGAGAAAATCCTGGAAGACATTCCTCCTAGGGGTCCTCTTGGATTGGGTTAGTTTTCTCTGCTGATTAAAGAGCGAGAAAGCAGGAGAAAGATAGCAGTCACAGCAAGACAACAAGTTTTCTCAGAAGCACAGACCACACGCACACACACACACAACGAGACAGACAGACTGCACGCAAGTGGGGAGGAGATTTGGAACTCTAAATCCATTTCCCCCTGGAATGCTGGATTTTTAGTGGATTTAGTGGCCTGGAATAAATTCTCCCTCCCTTTGGATTGCTCAGCTTAGACGCAGAAGAGTGGGCAGATTGAGTCCCAGCTCATATCCAGAACCTGCCTAGGATGGTCCAGGCAGGTCAGCTAGAAGGGGGCCACCTGGAGAGAAGGGAAGTCCGAGACTAAGAAGCCGGAAGTATGCCGTCCCGCTTGATGATGGCCTCTTTCCCTGCTTGTCTGCCTGTCAGGGTGCTGAAGTACTCCTAGTCACCCGGTAGCTGTAGTAGGAAAATCCAGGGAGTTTCCCTGGAGGCTCGGTGCTTTGGAGACAGAAGAGACGACCAGGCTCAGATGGGAGAGGCTGGGTTGGCTGTGCCAGTGTTACCACATGAAGTCTCAAGGCACGTCTCTCCACAGCCTCTCCATCTTACTTCTCTCCGTGTCTCTCAAGCAGCTTAGCTAGGCTCACTGTAGGGTAATACAAGGGTCACGTGATAGAGACCGCCGAGGCTTACCGGGCTTTGTAAGGACTACTCATTTCTACTGTATACTCTAGGTTGAAGGGTCCAGGGACCAACTTCTCATTTTAGGAGGAGCCAACACAAAAGCAAGAGCATCAGGAGATAAACGGTTCGTGTGAGGTTATCTTTACATCTTCGCGTCTTATTACCTGTTCCGTGCTCTAATGACCAGGCAGGCTGGTGCACGTCGTGTATCTGCACCATCTAGAAAGCAGGTCAAAACATTATTTACTCAAGTATAGAATCATCGCCTCCTCACTGGGATCATGGCAAAGAGCACTACAGAGACCTGTGTTAGCATCCAGGCACATCTGGCCTCACCCCCCGGGGAACCTGATAAAGGGCCTCACCAGATCCTGTCCCTTTAAAAGGCGGAACTCCACCTACACCTCTCTCTCTCTCTCTCTCTCTCTCTCTCTCTCTCTCTCACACACACACACACACACACACACACACACACACACACATGCGCGCGACAAATTGTTTAGATGATGGTTTATTTAACAAACATACCCGACCTACAGTGTACCACCTCTAGTCTAACTTATCTTAAATATGCTCAGAGCACTGGCATTGGGCAGAA